>NC_079379.1:25684841-25927330 GCF_021018895.1 Seriola aureovittata | reverse complement strand
AGATCTTCATCCAAGTTACAATTATGAACAAACACAATCTATTTTATGTATGTGAGCCAATGGCATCAACAAAAGCTAACTGGAGTCAGGAGTTATCACAAACCTGGAGTCCCCCCCCGCCGGACCGGCACTGCTGCTCCCTCTCTAACCTGGCTCTGGAAGCAGTTGCAGCTGCCCATCCCCCAGTTTCCAACTGGGCGGAGTCAATGTAGCAGCGTGAGACCAGCCGAGACACGAAGCATCACAACCGAAGCCACACGCGGTTTTTGGAAAGGGTCACTGCACAGGTAAGACTTTAACATCTGATTTTTGCTTCCACATGTCAGTTAATGCTGTTTGTGAAGAAACTTATCATGAAGTCGTCGCGTTACGTTGTGGTCCATGCTAACTACTGTCAGAATACATGTTTGTTTACCTATTTGAGCTTGAACTGCAGTTGCCCGACGTGTACCATGCTATGGCCCAGTGGCGGCTGGTCAATAGGGGGCGCTAGGGCGCCGCCCTCCCCGAGTGAAAGTGATTTTTAAATGTTTTTATTTATTTTTATTTTTTCCAAAATAATTGTTTAAAATAAATGATTACTGCTTATTTTACAAATAAATGTGTTTTGAATGATAAAGAACGAGCCATATATATAATATAAACCATTATTTACGGGGTAATTTGTGTCCACGGTCATTTGCCCTCTCTCCTGGGGCGCTAGAAAAGTTGCCCCAGCACTGCAGCAGCTCAGCCAATGGTAGACTGTTGCTGAGACAAAAAAACACATAGCAACGGGTAATTTAGCCAATTAGCGTCATCGAATTTGTTAAGCTTGGGGCGCTGAAAATATCGCCTTGGGGCCTGTAAGTATCCTAGCAACCAGAAACAAGTGTGGGAAATCGAGACGGCGTCGTAAAGTAGACAAGAACAAGAACACGCAGAGCTTCAGCTACCCGTAAGTTCTGTAAAATCACTCTTTAAACCACTTCGAAAGGAGAACTTTAGGGGGAAAACTTTGTTAAAGAACTTGGAGCTGAGAAGCCGGGTCTGAATTTAACACAGCAGACAGGAGAAAGGTAAAACTCACCAGAGGAGCTTCTCTCTGAACTGGTATGACATGAAGGCTTGGCTAACTCGATGTTGTTTTGCAAATGCAGTATTCTGCTTCCCGTGTTTACTTTTTAAAATGCCGGGGGCAGATATTACATGGACTGTAACAGGAGTTAGAGACCTAAAACATTTATCAGCGGATTTAAAAACATGAATGCTCGAAGGTGCACATGAACAACGCCGTCAAGCTAGCCGTGCTAGGCAGGACTAGCAGAGCTGCGCAGCTGGATGAAGGACACAGGATCGCGGTCAGAAAACACAATGAAGAGCTGGACCGAGGATCGAGTGTGTGAAATTCTGTGGAGCTTTTGAGCTGGCATTGCGAGACCGCGATGAGACAGCATCGTCCGACAACCCCGGCATTTTTCGGGGATTAGTCGACCTTGTGGGCTCGCTGGACGGTGTAGTAGAGGAGCACCTGAAGACCGCCACTGTGGTTAAAGGCCTCAAAGACAGTTCAGAACCAACTTTTGGACTGTCTGCTGACGGTTCTTCCAGATTCTGGAGGATATAAAAAGGGCAGATTATCTGGCTGTTCAGGCAGATGAAACAACAGACACTGCCACTCATTGTCAGCTGGTGCTTGTGCTACTCCCTCACTCCCTCACTCACTCACTCCCTCACCCCCTCACTCACACATACACTCACTCACTCACTCACTCACTCACTCACTCACTCACTCCCTCACTCACTCACTCACTCACCCCCTCACTCACACATACACTCACACAGACACACACACTTTTTCTGTGTATAGTTAACTTTAATCACCATCCACCTGTAAATATTATAATATACCATTATATTGTAATTTTGTTCTATGAATATTCACTAATGTATTTAATCCAATTGCTACATTTTATGTTCCTATGACACAGTTTTTCTTTGTATATAGTTATTTTTAAACATCATCCAACTGTAAATGTCTCTCAAGAACTTTAATTTTGTATTAAGAGTAATCACTAATATACATCTCATATCATTGTCATTATCTGTCAAACTGTTGATTTCTAAAGGGCAATTAAATGATTAGTGTTTATCCCTAAAACAATGGTATCTTTTGGTTTGGGTTCTTTTATTGGGATAGTTACTGAAAGCTTCTGGCACGTACAGCCCCACCTAGAATATTTTTCACCAGCCGCCACTGCTATGGCCTCTAGTATCTTTGTGATAAAGTTGGGGGATCTTGCTCGGTCCAAGAGATTAGTTAAATTTTGTCTGCGGCCTGCAATTGACAGAGTTACTGAATAAAGCTACACTCGACATCCGCTTTTTTCGGTCCATCTGTACCATCTAATGCAATCTAATACAACTGATCTGGCATTAAGTCTGAAGCATAAGGGTGTGTCTAATATTCTGCACCCTGATGTATGTAGGGTTGAGAAAAACAACAACTTTCATACTATGAAAATATTGTCCAGTCACCTTATGACCTCTACAGATAGAACTGAACACACATTCTGACTGTGTTAACAAAAACAAAAGGGCAGTTTCCGTGTGCTAGAAAATGTAACTAACTCTAGATAGAAAACTACTTATATATTAATGTAGATTATTTCCAGCTCTGACACCACACTGTACATGTGTTGCTGGTGTTCAGTGATGTTTGTATTCTGACTGTGAAAAGCCTTTTTTGAAGCATAAATGAAAATAGCTTGAACTTTAAATATACACTTAAACATTTGTTACACAATCAAGAACAGTATGCTTGACATCTGCCTTTTCCTAACAAATAATTTAGAAATTTTCCAAAGGATTTTTTAGTGTCAGTATGAAACAGATGACTGTAGTGATGCTAAACACAGTGTCAGTTTGTTAACTCCAATGGTGCGATTGAACTTCACAGTTGACTTCACTTAATATCAGTGAATGGGATAGTCTATTTTCAATATAATGAAAAAAAGTGTATCTGGAAAGTTACAAGTGATGACTCGATGCCTTTTTGTGGTTTTTACTTATAGCTGGAGAATGTGCCTGTGGAGGCAGAGAGTGATGATTCCCCTGGGTCCGAGTTAAACGGCCTCCCAGGATCGGGATGCAGCCGCAGGTCAGCTGAGTGAATCAGAAAGCGGTGTAAAAAGTGTGCTCTGTAGGTGCACTTGTGTGTAGGAATATGGTAGTTCAGTGTGTTTCAATGGGCGTTTTTAACCCAGAATCTACTGTATGACTACCTCACACAACTCCCACGTCAACCTGAACTGTTCCTTTAATATCTGCTCCATACAGTTGAGTGACTAGAGTAGATCCAGAGCAGTGTTTGTACAACCTCATTTGTGAATGCTTTTTAATTAACATTAACCCTGCATTAAGATTTTTGAATACTGTGCCCTAATATTTGACCATCATTATCTTTCCCAGGTAAGAGTCCCACATCATCGTCGGCTGAGAGTGTTCCACAGAGAGGGGGGAAACGAGGTGAAGAGGTCGATGAAGACAAGTGCAGCAGCCCTTGGCATCAATAATCGCAGCGTTGAGCTCGACAGGCACGTATTTTATTATCCTTTGGTACCGTGAAACAAAAAAAAAACAGCAGCAAGAAGAAGAAGAATACAGTTCATCGCATATCAAAATACACATAAGCATTTAAGATTCACGCCAAACACAACATCAACCGGCAAACACTTCTCTATCTTAAAAACACACATTCATCATAAACCTACACGTTTCATAAAACCACACACCATAACAATACGAAGCTCAACTTTAAATAATCACACAATACAAAATGAACATCAAATAACACACCTCTCTTCACCTACCAAGGGTGCAAAGGTGGCTTCATCAGCCGGCAACAGGTAGTGTACATCTTTATTTTATTTCCCCGATCGGTAACTAATGTCCAGCAGCATCTTATCGTGCAGCAAAGTGGCGTCTGACGTCAGCATTCACCTTCTTCCTTTTACTTCACGAGGTGTGCCAAACCCCGGCATGTAAACATTAGGCAGCATTCGGCTCTGGTGGCCACTTACAACAAGTTTAAGTAAAAACAGTCCATTTTAAACCTGTCTATATCAGAGCTAGAGAAGTCGATTAATTGTACTGTTATCTCAATAACTGATTCATCTTTTAGTAATTTCTAACAAAAACTGTAAAAAACCTTTTTCTACCTGCTCAAATGTGAGGATGATGCTTTCCTCTTATATGTAACTGTAAACTGAATATCTTCATCATTTGAATTATTTTACACCATTTTAAGAGAAATCACTAATGAAAATAGCTGAACTGCAGTCCAATAAAACAGCCGTGCTGTAATATTTACCTTCATATATTGTTGACATGGTCAGAAATGTGTCAACATGTTTGTTGTTGAAGTTATAGTTAAAGGTGGTGTTTTATTGGACTACATTATATCAGAGAGCTGTTCATATTTTTGCTCTGCCGATATACATAGATGAGGTTGTCAGAATATTAGGAACACCTCTGAATATAATCCAGTCCAGTATGACATTATCTGTAAGCATGACCTCAGTGCTAATACAGAGGATTAACACCTTTTCTCACTATAGGTTTCATATCAGACTGTACAGGGGGAGGTTCTGACCCCTCGTCCTCCTACAAGAGATGTGACTCCTGCAGTGAGGATGGCAGTTCAGATATAGAGGGTGAGTTAAATGGTCTTTATTATCAAATTTAATTTTACAATGAAAAATGAAAGTTTGTATAATTCCTGCTGTTGGTTGAAGTACAGGACTTGTTGGTTTTTATACTTGAACCCATCAGTTACAAGTCAAGTATATATTACAAGACTGCCTACCATTTCATGGATGTTCACTCATCATTTCATTAAGCTTAACATGTGACATTGTGGACCCACAAGCACACGTGACAAACAAGATCCGTTTATTTAGAATTGAGATTATTTTGTCAGCAGGCAAAAAGTAGGGTGCTGGCAAAAAAAGTGAGTGGAGGGGAAACCAGAGGGGTTGAGGAAAGCAGGCCACAGACTGGAAAACTGAAAAAGGTCAACATCATACGTGTAGACAGACAGACACAGGTCACAAGACTTAAATGTCATACTATATAATCATACAAGGAGTAGGTGCTCAGACAGGTGGAGGGTTAGATGATTGGTGAAATTTACACAAAGAACACAACGGGGACAACTAGGAGAGAAAAGGCAGGGTCAACAGATGTTAGTGGACAGGAAGAAAAATGAACAGATAATGATTGTGAGAATTAATCAACTTTTATTGAGATGAGTGCGGATGACATGTTCCTTTTTGTTTGCTTGTTTTTCATTTGAAGGCTCTGACCTCTCATCCCCCAAAAAGAGACCTGACCCCATCAGTGAGGATGGGAATGCAGCTATAGAGGGTGAGTTAAATGGTGTTTATTATGACTACAGGTCTCTTGGTCCATGAGCTTTCCTGAATATATGTTTTTTTGATGTTTTATGAGGCCTAGAAGGTATTAAAATAAATATAGACCGCTGTGGTCAGCTGTGGCCATAGTAATTATTATAATGTTTCTATTGCGTAGTATTTGCACGTCTATTTTTTTCATTTATTGTTTTCATTTAACATTAGGCCTACATTTTTATATGTGGACCTGGAGACAGAGCAAGAGCGACTGTCTCAGGACCTTAGCGAGGGAGAAGCTGATGGTTTAGTGATGAGGAAAGTCACTGTCGGATGGCACATCTGTCAGCATGTCCGCTCATGATGCAGCCACTTTGCAAACATTATTTAGTGAGAACAAACTAGACCTTGATTTTGTAAATAGTTGGCTTGTAGCCTATAAACAGTAAGCAACATCTAGAATCACCCTCCTTTATGGTGAATAAAGAATTATAATGCAGTCTAATAAATCTCAACTGTCTAGTCCAGTACACATGCCACACCGGTCTCTGTGAGAGCTCGTAGGCTAGGTCACATCCAGGTGGAACGATTGGAAAAAAAACAAACTCCAACACGACATTATATGAAGAAGCAGAAGTTCTGACATTTATTTTTCCACTTAAAGAACTGCTTGTAAATCTAAACAATGTAAATACATGTGAGGGTCTGGGAGACCGTTGTGGCGGCTTTAGGGCGTGCTACAATGCTGGCGGGCTGAGTGTAGAGCCCCGTTCACACTGCTCAAAAACCCTGCTAAGACCCTCTAACATCAGGCTGTTGTCAGCAATGGAAAATGGTTCCACCGGCATTCACACCTGCGTCTATTAACTCTGCAGTAGTTACAGGATTCAATGGCTGAGATGTCTTTCAGTGCACAAACTGAAGGACATGTGAAGGATTTTACTGTCAGCACTTACTACACATGAACCTTGAGTATGAATCTTCCCTGAGATTTGACTAACAGGTGCTAATGATGTCTGTTACTGTTGTGGAAAAGGGTCCAGAGGCCATGAGGCCCTCACAGAAGAGGAAGGAAAGAGGACAAGAGATCAAGACTACGGAGGCACTGGGTGAGTTCTTTACAACTGTTCAAGAAGCTTATATCAAAAAGCTAGTTTTATAATCATGACTCAACCAATATTCTCATATTTAAACAGTGCTCCATATTTCAGTGCAGCAATAATGGGTTTGTCTGGCTATTCAGTGGTGCTAAAGTAGGAAGGACAGAAAATTATATAAGAATAAATAGATAAATAGATGAATAAATTCTGGAATAGTGGAACAGTTAACATATTTGGGAATACAAATTGCATCAAATTTGGACACAATTGTTAAAACCAATTACGAACCTTTAATGAAGGAAATAATGGAATCAACTGATAGATGGATGTCCCTTCCGCTGTCCCTGATAGGCAGAATTAACATATTGAAAATGAATACACCCCCTAAAATATTGTACTTATTTCAAAATATCCCACTCCCTCCACCAGGGGATTTTTTTCAGAAAATTATACGGTTATTTATTAGATTTATATGGAAGAATAATCGGGCTAGAATTCGGTTATCTTTGCTATACCTACCATACAACAAAGGAGGTTTGAAATGTCCCAATGTAAGTTGGTATTACTGGGCAGTACAACTTAGAACTATTAGGTTTTATTTTGCAACAAAGGATGTCCCACAGTGGAAAGAAATGGAATCAGAAGGTCTGCATCTGCCCCTGCCTTTGTATTTCCCTTCAGACACATTGCCAAATTTATTAAAACAAATTACTAATCCAATTGTTAGAAATATGATAAAGGTATATTTTGAAGTAAAAAAATGTATTAAAGAACCTGCCTTTTTATCGCTGTACAGTCCCATATGGGGTAACCAGCGTTTTACTCCAGGAAGAGCAGATGCTGTATTTAAAATGTGGGCATTAAAAGGACTAGAAAAAATTCAGGATATATACTTACCTAATTCCCATAACATGATGTCTTTTGAGGAAGTTAGACATAAATATTTTTTCAAGTACCTTCAACTCAGAAGCTTTATTAGAAAGTGCCAAAACAATGTTCTAACTAAACCATTGGAATCTATCTTGGAAAAAGTATTGTCAAAGGATGGTATACGTAAAGGTGCTATATCAGAAATATATAATTTACTGGTGTCCAGTTCACCTGAGAACTCTGATTACAAACGGAACGCTTGGACGGCAGATTTAGAAATAAAAATATCAATTGAGGACTGGGAATCAGTATGTGTTAAAGTTCATACTCAATCAATTAATACCCGATTAAGATTGTTACAGTATAAATGGCTTTTGGGTCAAATTAAACCAATATAACTGTAATATCCCAGATTTATGCACAAAATGCACTGAGTTGAAGGGGACACTATTTCACTGTGTGTGGCAATGTAGTAAAATAAAATCTTTTTGGAAAGAGGTTAAAGTAGTAATAGAAAAAATGATCTCTAAAGAAATTACAATGGACCCAAAGTTTTTTATTTTAGGATTGTATCCCCAAAATCACAAATATACCAAAAGTGAAAGTATAATGATTGATTTATGCCTTCTGCATGCCAAAAGATTGATAGCAATGTTTTGGAAAAAAACTACCAGGCCAAGTGTAAAATATTGGATCAGGCAAATGTTAGCAACTCTTCCTTTAGAAAGAATTACTTATATATGCAAAAGGAAACGAGATGTATTCGAAAGGATCTGGGGACCATTCATTGTGTTTGTGAAATGTATAGACCTGTCATATGATGAAGAGGAATGAGCTCTATCTAATGTAACCTCACAATATGATTAATCCGAGAGACTTACCCTGAACATGTTTTGAATGTTATGTACAGAGGTGGCCTTGAATCTGAGACGCTGTCCTTTGTGTTGTTTGTTCATTTGTACCTCAAATGTCTCTTTGAGGCTGTTTGTAAAAACTGTATGTATCAGAAAATCTAATAAACATATTGTTTAAAAAAAAAAAAGAAAAAGAAATGCCAATTGAATTTTAAAAAGATACAGAAATTGCTTTTTTTATTACAGTGTTTTTATTTTGCATTTCTTTATGTACAGTGGATATAAAAAGTCTACACACCCCTGTTCAAATGCCATCGAGATCGAGATAAATAATTTCACAACATTTTCCACCTTTAATGTGACTTATAACCTGCACAATGCAATTGAAAAACAAACAGAAATCTTTCAGGGAGGTAAAGTAAAAATAAACAACTGAGATAATGTGGTTGCATAAGTGTGCACACCCTTTTATAACTGGGGATGTGGCTGTGTTCAGATTTAACCAATTACATTCAAACTCATGTTTAATTGGAGTGAGCACACACCTGTCACCAAATAAAGTGCCTCTGATCAACCCCAAATAAAGTTCAGCTGTTCTAGTAGGCTTTTCCTGACATTTTTGTAGCCACATCTTCCAGCACAAGCCATGGTCCGCAGAGAGCTTCCAAAGCATCAGGGGATCTCATTATTCAAAGATATCAGTCAGGTGAAGGCTACAAAAGAATTTCCAAGGAATTAAATATACCATGGAACACAGTGAAGACCGTCATCATCAAGTGGAGAAAATATGGCACAACAGTGACATTACCAAGAACAGGACGTCCTTCCAAAATTGATGATAAGACGATAAGAAAACTGGTCAGGGAGGCTGCTAAGAGGCCGACAGCAACACTGAAGGAGCTGCAGGAATTTCTGGCAAGTACTGGCTGTGTAGTACATGTGACAACAATCTCCTGTCTTCTTCATATGTCTGGGCTATGGGGTAGGGTAGCAAGACAGAAGCCTTATCTCACAAAGAAAAACATCAAAGCCCGGCTTAATTTTGCAAAAAGACATCTGAAATCTCCCCAACGCATGTAGGAAAATGTGTTATGGTCTGATGAAACCAAGGTTGAACTTTTTGGACATAATTCCAAAAGGTATATTTGGCGCAAAAACAACACTGCTCATCACCAAAAGAACACCATACCTACAGTGAAGTATAGTGGTGGCAGCATCACGCTTTAGGGCTGTTTTTCTTCAGCTGGAACTGGGGCCTTAGTCAGGATGGAGGGAATTATGAACAGGTACAAATACCAGTCAGTATTGGCACAAAACCTTCGGCCTTCTGTTAGAAAGCTGAAGATGAAGAGGAACTTCTAACACACATCTAAATCAACCAAAGAATGGCTTCACCGGAATGAGATTGAGGCTTTGGAATGGCCCAGCCAGAGTCCAGACCTGAATCCCATCGAACATCTGTGGGGTGATCTGAAGAGGGCTGTGCACAGGAGATGCCCTCGCAATCTGTCACATTTGGAGTGGTTTTGCAAAGAAGAGTGGGCAAATATTGCCACATCAAGATGTGCCACGCTGATAGGCTCCTACCCAAAAAGACTGAGTGCTGTAATAAAAGCCAAAGGTGCTGCAACAAAGTATTAGTTTAAGGGTGTGCATATTTATGCAACCACGTTCTTTTAAGTTTTTTATTTTATATTTTTCCCCTTTAAAGGTTTCAGTTTGTTTTTCAATTGCATTGTACAGGTTATAGGTCACATTAAAGGTGGAAAAAGTTGTGAAATTATTTGTCTTGCTGTCATTTTTTTACATCACGAAAACCTGGCATTTGAACAGGGGTGTGTAGACTTTTTATATCCACTGTATATAATCATTTCTTTATGTATTTATTTATTTATACTTGTCATTTTTTTGTCTTTCATGCCAAAGGGTTATTTTACCCTGAAAAAGTGTATACCTGCTGGTGTACATTCTCATTTATCAATAAGTTAATTTTATTAATTGCAGATACAGCTGCATGCTTTCACTACATCTTCCTTTCATACACTGTGACATGTGCCTTTTTGTTTCCTTGTTTTTCAGTTGAAGGCTCTGACCTCCTCTCCCCAAAGAAGAGACTTGCCCCCCTCAGTGAGGATGAGTATGCAGATACAGAGGGTGAGTTTAATGGTGTTTATTATCAAATTTACAACTTAACTTTAGTGTATAAATTACAGTCCTTGTCACTATTTCATCCTTTTGTTCCAGTACAGATTTTGTCGACAAGACAACTGTTACTTTGAAACGAAGGTCTGCTACACGACAACTTGACTTTTGAAGATTTGCACAGTAAATTGCGGTGTTGAAGTTATTGATATATTGTTCAAACACCAGTTAATATGTTTCGATGCTGGTTGATGCTGCTTGGGTTGTGCAGTACCATCAGTAGTGTTACATATCAATAAGAGAATAAGCAGTATAAATACATAAATCTAGCTCTGGTCACTGGAGTTGGCATCTTTAGCTTTACTGTACAACTGTTGATATTGATATGTATTGCTTAAGTTATTTCAGAGGTACATGTGTGCATTGGTGCAATAGTCTTATTGATGGTCACACATTCAACTTTCTTTTAAAAAATATTTAGTTTGAGACTCATGACAAGCAGAATACCTACTAATTGACTTATTAACCAGACTGTGCTCATCTAGCAGTGTATTATTACACTACAACACACACACACACGCATATATATATAGATTTTCTTTCTTTTTTTTTTTTTTACTTTTGATTTTATTCATAATGATTCTGCATCAGGAGTGTCTAGTGGTCAGATGTCTCCAGATGTCTCCAGATTCCCCTCCACATCCAGTCCAGATGACTAAGTCAGGTGTCTCTCTGTCTGCCTGTTGTTTTACCAACTGTTGGATCCAGACTGAATGACTGATTATCTATCAGTCTATACACACATATCTATCTATATATTTATATACATATGTAAATATATATTTAGATATATACGAGACTATCCTTGGGGAACATGCAGAGGGTCCTCACCCAGACTTTAAGCCTTCAAGCTCTGGGTTGATAGAAAGTCAGACTGAGAGCAGCAGTACAGAGTCTGAGTGAAACCAGCTGTAGGTGTGAGGCAGTCTCAAAGACCTGAGTGTGACTGTGTGTCTTCAGGACGACAGCGATGCGAGGATTGTGGTGGTGAGGGGCCGGGCGACCCTGAGGCTGCAGACCAACAAACCCACCCTCAACATGGAGCCTCACAGCACAGAGGTTACAGGCCGCTCAATCATGATGATTTCAGTCATTTCCTGTGTTTCCTCCTAAATCACACCTGTCTCTGCAGATTGAGGTCCACATTTATCCAGACCAAAACTTTGTTTACAGTTGTTGGAGTAATGTAAAATTAAGATAATACTGTGTATTGATTTGCTGTATGTTTATTATTGATTTTTCCATGCTCTCCGGAACTTCCGCTGTGTTTGTTGTGTATCGTCGCTGAGAGAATCGAGTAGCATGGAGCTAGCAGTATTAGCTTGACACGATGCTGTTTTCTTCTGTAGAGACTGATGTTCCCATGAGAGAGGAGAAAAGCGTTACTTACCATTGCCCTTTCTGTCATACATGCAGGTATGTGTGAGAATGTTAAAAGACAGCAGATGTGTGTCGTTATGTTGGTTAAAAATGATTTTGTGTTTTTTCATGCCAGCTACTGGTATGTTGAATATAAAAAACTTAAAAAGTCAATAGCTAAAAGATGTATAGCATGTATTTTATTTTGAGGTTCGATATTTTGAATTGTGGTTACATTTGCATTTCATACACATTCACTCTTTTATTCATATTTACATTTCATATATTGCACATTCACTTTTTATTTTATTCACAGACATTACAGTATAAAAATCCACTATATGATCACCCTAAAAGTATTGTATTTTATTTTATTTTATTTGTATCACAGCTCCATCTTATTTGTGATGTGGGTGAAAATGAGGATTCGAACAAGAGAGACTGATGTGCCCATGAGAGGAGAAAAGCGTTACTTACCATTGCCCTTTCTGTCATACATGCAGACAGTAAACTGGCTGTTACCAGTGCTCAGCCCTGACCATCCTGCCTCGTCTCTGCCCCAGTAAACACCTGAGCCTTCTGTCCCCGACCACGAGTTCTGCCAGTGCGCTTCCTGTTCCCCGTCTGCCCATCCCTGTGGCTGTTTGGCATTCTCCAGCTCCCTCGATGAAATCTCCAGCCTGCTCCCGAACGCTCGTCACCGACAGCCCCAGCCTTCGGGTCCACGAATTTTCCCGTGTGTGTGAGCTCAGTCACCTCGCTCCACTCACCGGACCCCCGGCTCTCCAGCCCCGGACCCCTTCCTTCCTCAACTACTAATCCCCACCTGTGTGTGTTCTCTCTGCTGGTTTATCAATAAAGGTCATTACCAACTATCAATCTGTTTGGTTGTGCTGCAATTGGGTCCTATCACACCCCGTTACATTACTATACTATGAATTGCTTGAAATTTCTTTCATGCCTTATTGTACAATTACTTTTTTATGACTTTTTATGCCTCACTATACAATGACTGTTTATGCCTTACTATGATATGACTTTTTAAATATCTTTCGTACCTTATTGTACAATGACTTTTTGTGACTTTCTATACCTTCTTAAACTATTAATTAAGTTGACTTATTATGCTGTCAATTTTTTATGACTTTTTATGCCTTACTAAAAGTACTTTTAGTAAGGCATAAAAAGTCATAAAAAAGTCATAGCATAGTAAGGGATGAAAAGACACAGTATAGCAAGGCATAAAAAGTCATATTATAGTAAGACATAAAAAGTCATAAAAAAGTCATAATATAGTAAGGCATAAAAAGTCATAAAAACAACATAGTATAGCAAAGCATAAAAAGTCATAGTATAGTAAGGCTTAAAACGTCATAACAAATTCACAGTTAAGTAAGGCATGAAAAGACATAGTATAGTAAGGTGTAAAAACTCATAGTAAAGTAAGACATAAAAAGTCATAAAAAAGTAATATTTTAGTAAGACATAAAATGTCAAAAAAACGACATAGTATAGCAACGCATAAAAAGTCATAATATAGTAAAGTATAAAAAGTCATAAAAAAGTCATAGTGTAGCAAGGCATAAAAAGTCATAGTTTAGTAAAGAATAAAAAGTCATAAAAATGACATAGTATAGTAAGGCATAAAAAGTCATAAAAAAGTCATATATTAGTAAGGCATAAAAAGTCATAAAAACAACATAGTATAGCAAGGCATAAAAAGTCATAGTTTAGTAAGGCATAAAAAGTAATAAAAACAACATAGTATAGTAAGGCATAAAAAGTCATAGAATAGTGAAGAATAAAAAGTCATAAAAATGACATAGTATAGTAAGACATAAAGTCATAAAAAAGTCATAGTATAGTAAGGCATAAAAAGTAATAAAAACGACATAGTATAGTAAGGCATAAAAAGGCATAAAAAAGTCATATTTTAGTAAGGCATAAAATGTCAAAAAAACGACATAGTATAGTAAGGCATAAAAAGTCATAGTATAGTAAGACATAAAAAGGCATAAAAAAGTCATATTTTAGTAAGGCATAAAATCTAAAAAAAAACGACATAGTATAGTAAGGCATAAAATGTCATAGTATAGTAAGACATAAAAAGTCATAAAAAAGTCATAATATAGTAAGGCATAAAAAGTCATAAAAACAACATAGTATAGCAAAGCATAAAAAGTCATAGTATAGTAAGGCTTAAAACGTCATAAAAAAGTCATAGTTAAGTAAGGCATAAAAAGTCATAGTATAGTAAGACATAAAAAGTCATAAAAAAGTCATAGTATAGTAAGGCATAAAAAGGCATAAAAAAGTCATAGTATAGTAAGGCTTAAAAGGTCATAAAAACGACATAGTATAGTAAGGCATAAAAAGTCATAGTATAGTAAGACATAAAAAGGCATAAAAAAGTCATATTTTCGTAAGGCATAAAATGTCAAAAAAACGACATAGTATAGTAAGGCATAAAAAGTCATAGCATAGTAAAGAATAAAAAGTCATAAAAATGACATAATATAGTAAGACATAAAAAGTCATAAAAAAGACATAATATAGTAAGGCATAAAAAGTCATAAAAACAACATAGTATAGCAAAGCACAAAAAGTCATAGTATAGTAAGGCTTAAAAGGTCATAAAAAAGTCATAGTTAAGTAAGACATGAAAAGTCATAGTATAGTAAGACATAAAAAGTCATAAAAAGTCATAGTTTAGTAAGGCATAAAAAGTAATAAAAACGACATACTATAGTAAGGCATAAAAAGTCATAGTATTGCAAGGCATAAAAAGTCATAGTATAGTAAGACATAAAAAGTCATAAAAAAGTCATAGTTTAGTAAGGCATAAAAAGTTATAAAAACGACATACTATAGTAAGGCATAAAAAGTCATAAAAAAGTCATATATTAGTAAGGCGTAAAAAGTCATAGTATAGTAAGGCATAAAAAGTCATAGCATAGTAAAGAATAAAAAGTCATAAAAATGACATAGTATAGTAAGGCATAAAAAGTCATAAAAAAGTCATATATTAGTAAGGCATAAAAAAGTCATAAAAACAACATAGTATAGTAAGGCATAAAAAAGTCATAAAAACAACATAGTATAGCAAGGCATAAAAAAGTCATAGTATAGTAAGGCATAAAAAAGTCAAAGTTTAGTAAAGAATAAAAAGTCATAAAAAAGTCATATTATAGTAAGGCATAAAAAAGTCATAAAAAAGTCATATATTAGTAAGGCATAAAAAGTAATAAAAACGACATAGTATAGTAAGGCATAAAAAAGTCATAGTATAGTAAAGAATAAAAAGTCATAAAAATGACATAGTATAGTAAGGCATAAAAAGTTATAAGAAAGTCATATTTTAGTAAGGCATAAAATCTAAAAAAAAACGACATAGTATAGTAAGGCATAAAAAGTCATAGTATAGTAAGACATAAAAAGTCATAAAAAAGTCATAATATAGTAAGGCATAAAAAGTCATAAAAACAACATAGTATAGCAAAGCATAAAAAGTCATAGTATAGTAAGGCTTAAAACGTCATAAAAAAGTCATAGTTAAGTAAGGCATAAAAAGTCATAGTATAGTAAGACATAAAAAGTCATAGTATAGTAAGGCTTAAAACGTCATAAAAAAGTCATAGTTAAGTAAGGCATAAAAAGTCATAGTATAGTAAGACATAAAAAGTCATAAAAAAGTCATAGTTTAGTAAGGCATAAAAAGTAATAAAAACGACATAGTATAGTAAGGCATAAAAAGTCATAGTATAGTAAGGCATAAAAAGTCATAAAAACGACATAGTATAGTAAGACATAAAAAGTTATAAAAACGACATACTATAGTAAGGCATAAAAAGTCATAGTATAGTAAGACATAAAAAGTCATAAAAAAGTCATAGTATAGTAAGGCATAAAAAGTCATAAAAACAACATAGTATAGCAAGGCATAAAAAGTCATAAAAAAAGTCATAGTTTAGTAAGGCATAAAAAGTTATAAAAACGACATAGTATAGTAAGGCATAAAAAGTCATAAAAAAGTCATATATTAGTAAGGCGTAAAAAGTCATAGTATAGTAAGGCATAAAAAGTCATAGCATAGTAAAGAATAAAAATTCATAAAAATGACATAGTATAGTAAGGCATAAAAAGTCATAAAAAAGTCATATATTAGTAAGGCATAAAAAGTCATAAAAACAACATAGTATAGCAAGGCATAAAAAGTCATAGTATAGTAAGGCATAAAAAGTCAAAGTTTAGTAAAGAATAAAAAGTCATAAAAATGACATAGTATAGTAAGGCATAAAAAGTCAAAGTTTAGTAAAGAATAAAAAGTCATAAAAATGACATAGTATAGTAAGGCATAAAAAGTCATAAAAAAGTCATATATTAGTAAGGCGTAAAAAGTCATAGTATAGTAAGACATAAAAAGTCATAAAAAAGTCATATATTAGTAAGGCATAAAAAGTCATAAAAACAACATAGTATAGCAAGGCATAAAAAGTCATAGTATAGTAAGGAATAAAAAGTCAAAGTTTAGTAAAGAATAAAAAGTCATAAAAATGACATAGTATAGTAAGGCATAAAAAGTCATAAAAAAGTCATATATTAGTAAGGCATAAAAAGTCATAAAAACGACATAGTATAGTAAGGCATAAAAAGTCATAGCATAGTAAAGAATAAAAAGTCATAAAAATGACATAGTATAGTAAGGCATAAAAAGTTATAAGAAAGTCATATTTTAGTAAGGCATAAAATCTAAAAAAAAACGACATAGTATAGTAAGGCATAAAAAGTCATAGTATAGTAAGACATAAAAAGTCATAAAAAAGTCATAAAAAAGTCATATATAGTAAGGCATAAAAAGTCATAAAAACAACATAGTATAGTAAGGCATAAAAAGTCATAGTATAGTAAGACATAAAAAAGTCATAAAAAAGTCATAATATAGTAAGGCATAAAAAGTCATAAAAACAACATAGTATAGTAAGCATAAAAAGTCATAAAAAAGTCATAGTATAGTAAGGCTTAAAAAGTCATAAAAAAGTCATAGTTAAGTAAGGCATAAAAAGTCATAAAAAAGTCATAGTATAGTAAGGAATAAAAAGTCATAAAAAAGTCATATTTTAGTAAGGCATAAAAAGTCATAAAAACAACATAGTATAGTAAGGCATAAAAAGTCATAGTATAGTAAGACATAAAAAGTCATAAAAAGTCATAGTATAGTAAGGCATAAAAAGTCATAGTATAGTAAGGCTTAAAACGTCATAAAAAAGTCATAGTTAAGTAAGGCATAAAAAGTCATAGTATAGTAAAGAATAAAAAGTCATAAAAAAGTCATTTTAGTAAGGCATAAAAAGTTATAAAAACGACATACTATAGTAAGGCATAAAAAGTCATAGTATAGTAAGACATAAAAAGTCATAAAAAGTCATAGTATAGTAAGGCATAAAAAGTCATAGCATAGTAAGGCATAAAAAGTCATAAAAACAACATAGTATAGCAAAGCATAAAAAGTCATAAAAAAGTCATAGTATAGTAAGACATAAAAAGGCATAAAAAGTAATAAAAACGACATACTATAGTAAGGCATAAAAAGTCATAGTATAGTAAGACATAAAAAAGTCATAAAAAAGTCATAAAAAAGTCATAGTATAGTAAGGAATAAAAAGTCATAAAAAAGTCATAGCATAGTAAAGAATAAAAAGTCATAGTAAAGTAAGACATAAAAAGTCATAGTATAGTAAGGCATAAAAAGTCATAAAAAAGTCATATATTAGTAAGGCATAAAAAGTCATAGTAAAGTAAGACATAAAAAAGTCATAGCATAGTAAGGCATAAAAAGTCATAGTATAGTAAGGAATAAAAAGTCATAAAAAAGTCATAGTAAAGTAAGACATAAAAAGGCATAAAAAGGCATAAAAAGTCATAGTATATTAAGGCATAAAAAGTCATAAAAAAGTCATATATTAGTAAGGCATAAAAAGGCATAAAAAGTAATAAAAACGACATAGTATAGTAAGGCATAAAAAGTCATAAAAAAGTCATAAAAAAGTCATAGCATAGTAAAGAATAAAAAGTCATAGTATAGCAAAGCATAAAAAGTCATAGTATAGTAAGGCATAAAAAGTTATAAAAATGACATACTATAGTAAGGCATAAAAAGTCATAGTATAGTAAGACATAAAAAGTCATAAAAAGTCATAGTATAGTAAGGCATAAAAAGTCATAGCATAGTAAAGAATAAAAATTCATAAAAATGACATAGTATAGTAAGGCATAAAAAGTCATAAAAAAGTCATATATTAGTAAGGCATAAAAAGTCATAAAAACAACATAGTATAGCAAGGCATAAAAAGTCATAGTATAGTAAGGAATAAAAAGTCAAAGTTTAGTAAAGAATAAAAAGTCATAAAAATGACATAGTATAGTAAGGCATAAAAAGTCATAAAAAAGTCATATATTAGTAAGGCATAAAAAGTCATAAAAACAACATAGTATAGCAAAGCATAAAAAGTCATAGTATAGCAAGGCTTAAAACGTCATAAAAACAACATAGTATAGCAAAGCATAAAAAGTCATAGTATAGTAAGGCATAAAATGTCAAAAAAACGACATAGTATAGTAAGGCATAAAAAGTCAAAGTATAGTAAGACATAAAAAGGCATAAAAAAGTCATATTTTAGTAAGGCATAAAATGTCAAAAAAAAGACATAGTATAGTAAGGCATAAAAAGTCATAGTATAGTAAGACATAAAAAGTCATAAAAAAGTCATAGTATATTAAGCCATAAAAAGTAATAAAAACAACATAGTATAGTAAGGTATAAAAAGTCATAAAAAAGTCATATATTAGTAAGGCATAAAAAGTCATAAAAACAACATAGTATAGCAAGGCATAAAAAGTCATAGCATAGTAAAGAATAAAAAGTCATAAAAACGACATAGTATAGTAAGGCATAAAAAGTCATAGCATAGTAAAGAATAAAAAGTCATAAAAATGACATACTATAGTAAGGCATAAAAAGTTATAAGAAAGTCATATTTTAGTAAGGCATAAAATCTAAAAAAAAACGACATAGTATAGTAAGGCATAAAAAGTCATAGTATAGTAAGACATAAAAAGTCATAAAAAAGTCATAATATAGTAAGGCTTAAAAAGTCATAAAAACAACATAGTTAAGTAAGGCATAAAAAGTCATAGTATAGCAAGGCATAAAAAGTCATAGTATAGTAAGACATAAAAAGTCATAAAAAAGTCATATATTAGTAAGGCATAAAAAGTCATAGCATAGTAAAGAATAAAAAGTCATAAAAAGTCGTACTATAGTAAGACATAAAAAGTCATAAAAAAGACATAATATAGTAAGGCATAAAAAGTCATAAAAACAACATAGTATAGCAAAGCACAAAAAGTCATAGTATAGTAAGGCTTAAAAGGTCATAAAAAAGTCATAGTAAAGTAAGACATAAAAAGTCATAAAAAATCATTGTATAGTAAGGCATAAAAAGTTATAAAAACGAGATAGTATAGCAAGGCATAAAAAGTCATAGTATAGTAAGACATAAAAAGTCATAAAAAGTCATAGTTTAGTAAGGCATAAAAAGTAATAAAAACGACATACTATAGTAAGGCATAAAAAGTCATAGTATTGCAAGGCATAAAAAGTCATAGTATAGTAAGACATAAAAAGTCATAAAAAAGTCATAGTTTAGTAAGGCATAAAAAGTAATAAAAACGACATACTATAGTAAGGCATAAAAAGTCATAGTATAGTAAAGAATAAAAAGTCATAAAAATGTTATAGTATAGTAAAGAATAAAAGTCATAAAAAAGTCATAAAAATGACATACTATAGTAAGGCATAAAAAGTCATAGTATAGTAAAGAATAAAAAGTCATAAAAAAGTCATAGTATAGTAAGGCATAAAAAGTAATAAAAACGACATACTGTAGTAAGGCATAAAAAGTCATAGTATAGCAAGGCATAAAAAGTCATAGTATAGTAAGACATAAAAAGTCATAAAAAAGTCATAATATAGTAAGGCATAAAAAGTCATAAAAACAACATAGTATAGCAAGGCATAAAAAGTCATAGTATAGTAAGACATAAAAAGTCATAAAAAAAGTCATAGTTTAGTAAGGCATAAAAAGTTATAAAAACGACATAGTATAGTAAGGCATAAAAAGTAATAAAAACGACATACTATAGTAAGGCATAAAAAGTCATAGTATAGCAAGGCATAAAAAGTCATAGTATAGTAAGACATAAAAAGTCATTAAAAAGTCATAGTTTAGTAAGGCATAAAAAGTCATAAAAAAGTCATAATATAGTAAGGCATAAAAAGTTATAAAAACAACATAGTATAGTAAGGCATAAAAAGTCATAAAAAAGTCATATATTAGTAAGGCGTAAAATGTCATAAAAACAACATAGTATAGGAAAGCATAAAAAGTCATAGTATAGTAAGGCTTAAAACGTCATAAAAAAGTCATAGTTAAGTAAGGCATAAAAAGTCATAGTATAGTAAGACATAAAAAGTCATAAAAAAGTCATAGTTTAGTAAGGCATAAAAAGTTATAAAAATGACATACTATAGTAAGGCATAAAAAGTCAAAAAAAGTCATAGTATAGTAAGGCATAAAAAGTCATAAAAAAGACATAGTATAGTAAAGTATAAAAAGTCATAAAAAAGATATAGTATAGCAACGCATAAAAAGTCATAATATATTAAGGTATAAAAAGTCATAAAAAAGTCATATTATAGTAAGGCTTAAAACGTCATAAAAAAGTCATAGTTAAGTAAGGCATAAAAAGTCATAGTATAGTAAAGAATAAAAAGTCATAGTATAGTAAGGCTTAAAACGTCATAAAAAAGTCATAGTTAAGTAAGGCATAAAAAGTCATAGTATAGTAAGACATAAAAAGTCAAAAAAAGTCATATTTTAGTAAGGCATAAAAAGTCATAAAAAAAGTCATATTTTAGTAAGGCATAAAAAGTCATAGTATAGCAAGGCATAAAAAGTCATAGTATAGTAAGACATAAAAAAGTCATTAAAAAGTCATAGTATAGTAAGGCATAAAAAGTCATAAAAAAGTCATAATATAGTAAGGCATAAAAAGTCATAAAAAAGTCATAAAAAAGTCATATTTTAGTAAGGCATAAAAAGTCATAAAAAAGTCATATATTAGTAAGGCTTAAAAAGTCATAAAAATGACATAGTATAGAAAGGCATAAAAAGTCATAGTATAGTAAGGCTTAAAACGTCATAAAAAAGTCATAGTTAAGTAAGGCATAAAAAGTCATAGTATAGTAAGACATAAAAAGTCATAAAAAAGTCATAGTTTAGTAAGGCATAAAAAGTTATAAAAACGACATACTATAGTAAGGCATAAAAAGGCATAAAAAAGTCATATTTTAGTAAGGCATAAAATGTCAAAAAAACGACATAGTATAGTAAGGCATAAAAAGTCATAGTATAGTAAGACATAAAAAGTCATAAAAAAGTCATAGTTTAGTAAGGCATAAAAAGTTATAAAAACGACATACTATAGTAAGGCATAAAAAGTCATAGTATAGTAAAGAATAAAAAGTCATAAAAATGACATACTATAGTAAGGCATAAAAAGTCATAGTATAGTAAGGCTTAAAACGTCATAAAAAAGACATAGTATAGCAACGCATAAAAAGTCATAATATATTAAGGTATAAAAAGTCATAATATATTAAGGTATAAAAAGTCATAATATATTAAGGTATAAAAAGTCATAAAAAAGTCATATTATAGTAAGGCATCAAAAGTTAAAAAAAAACTACATAGTATAGTAAGGCATAAAAAGTCATAGTATAGTAAGGCATAAAAATTCATAAAAAAGCCATATTTTAGTAAGTAATAAAAAGTCATAAAAAATTCATAGTATAGTAAGGCATGAAAAGAAAGTATAGCAAGGCATAAAAAGTCATAGTATAGTAAGGCATAAAAAGTCATAAAAAAGTCATAAAAAAGTCATAGTATAGTAAGCATAAAAAGTCATAAAAAAGTCATAGTAAAGTAAGGTATAAAAAGTAATAAAAAGTCATAGTATATTAAAGGGGACATATTATGCTCCTTTTCAACAAGTTTGAATAAGTCTCAGAGGTCCCCAAAGCATGTCTTTGAAGCTTTTTGCTAAAAAATCCACTCCGATCCTATATTTCAGCATGCCTGTAAACCCCTCTTTTTCAGCCCTGTTCAGAACAGGCTGTTTCTGTGTCTGTAGCTTTAAATGCAAATGAGCTGTGCCTGACCACGCCCCTCTCCGGAAGGGGATGCCGTACAGGCTTCTGGAACCATGCTCTAATGTTTACGGTGACTGTGACAGGCAACCTGGCGTCGGTAGCGATTTGGTTCAACCACACGACTTTTATCCAGAATCTGACCCAGAGGGAGAGACTGCTGAAGAAGTTCAAACTCTACAACTGCAGCAGGACTTTTCTGAATGGTTGGTAACCAATTTTGTGTATTTTGACATTACATTTTCAGTTTGTAAATGTGTGCTGGCACACATTTACAAACATTTATTTAACATGTAGCTAGGTAGCTAATGCTAACTGTTACTGTCTCGTCATTACTAGGAGCTCTTTTGGTAAATAAGCACTATTGTGAATTGTGTAATGTAGTTATCTGTCATGCCTCCTTAGATATACTTTTACAGTCTGAAAATGTTTGTTGTATTTGGACTGCTACAGGTGTTCAATGTCAGTACTAGTCAGATATTTTAATAGGTGCTGACAAAGTAAATCATTTTTCTCCATGTTTTGAGCAGAGATGCTCATCATGACATCTTCCTTTATGTAGTAAATTTATTTTGTGTATTACAATGAAAGCTGTAAATCAGTATAAACATGTCTGACAGCAACAGTAATCTTTAGTCAAAGACTGAACTGTGCAGTTTTCTACACTACACTGTTGTCAAGCTCCACATTATATGCAATAAGTGACATGTTATAAATTACCTATGTTATATGCACTTGATATGTAGCCAAGCTTACTTCTTACCCACCTTAGCTCCACTGTCTGTCAGTGTTTGAATTTCACAAGCTTTATATTTTGGTGAATGTTACCATTTTTCTCTATATTTTGGACAGGTGCTCCTGTGGAAACTGTGCAACCATGCCCACAGAAGCTGAGAACATCTGCTGCTAGGAGATACCACAGGTAGCATTCTCACTGGACAAACTAATCACTAATTTGTTTTGATTACATTACATTTAATAAACCATAGAATTTACCATTTGCAATTCACTGTAGGTTACCAGACGGCTATGGGAGATTAAGGAAGATTTATCATGTATGGTCGGCCGTCCTGGGTTGGAGCCGCTCTGCCTCATTGTGTTCTGCCTGCAACATGTACCGCACTGACTATGGTCCTTTACGGTTGAGAGGAATACACCAGTACGTTTTGCTTCTTTGTAAAAACATAGTTTCAATCTAAATAAAAGATTTTAGGCAGTCTTGTTTTACTTCAGTGCACATAATTTTACAATGGTAACAACACACCACAAATAGAGTAACACACCCTCAAATAAATTAGTTTAGCTGCTCTTTGATTTGTAAAGTTCTTCTATCAGCAGATAGTGTGCATATAATATATGAATTCAGAGGAGTCATTTCTTTAGTAACAATCAAGCATTTATTTACATCAAATGAGGCAGTTATAATCATTGATAATAAAAAAAACTGTAGGATTCACTGGATCCATAAAAAAAAATTGTGAGACACAACATGGATATATGTTTGCAAGACTAAATGCCCTGTCCAGTTGTTTTAGTCAGTACAGGTATCTAGCCTATAGGAGCTGTGTGATCTGGTGCTGGGGCTTCCTTGGTTGCAGAATCTGGGTCGTCATTCCAGCCTGCACGGTCCTACGCATCCATGCAGAGTTTCCTGACGCCACAGGCCGGTATGTGGGTTTTAGACTGGCCCATGATAGAACCGGGACACAGAGCTGGATATGACCTCCTCCTTCTCAGGCCGCTCGAACTGTGCAATGAGGTCCTCTGGGATGGGGATGGCCAAAGCAGCTTCTGTGTATGGTCCCAGGTCAACAAAGACTTTTTCAAATATGAGGTCCACCACATTCCCTGTTTGATAAAACACAAAAGATTTTTTTTACATTTTTCACTTTTTTTTTTACAAAACAATGACTGAAAGTCTGTTTCTAACCACCTCCTGATATTTTCTTTACTGTATTTTGTTGTTGATGGAACTGTCATAACATTATATGTGCAATATTTAATACAATGTGTAGAAAACATTTTTTGGTTGAAAAATAAAATAATATAACACTTATAGAATGTCAGCCCAGTCTTAATTGGTTTAGCTCTGCATTCTCCCTTCATGGCTTTTGGAAATTGGACCTTGAACAGTGGTCACCTTCTTTTGTTTGGGCTTGTGGTCGGTCAGCATTTTCATTGTAGTACGTGGCAGCCAGGTAGAGTCTGGAGGTACAGTAAAGAGAAAATCAAATATGTTAATGATGACAGAAACCTTAGCCTACACACTCTCACAAGTTCTAAGTAACCATAGCTTCATTTACCTTCACAGCATTCCAAGACTGATAAATGACTGTTAGGTTTATCAAAAGTAGATGCACTTAAGATGGCTACAGACCTGTACTTCTGATGTGAGGCTGAAGAGTCTTCAAGGATAACTGTGTGCCTACAATGGGTCAGTCTGGCATGCAACATGTCTGGCAGTTTTCAAGTTTTTCATTCCGTTGTTCGGAGTTGATCTGGAGACGTTACTGATCCTCAGCGACTTTGTCTTTGTTAAAAACAAGTAGCTTTGTGTTTGGCGGCTCTCTTCTGTCACTCTGCGAATTTACATTTAAATAAACAGACACATTTTATGATGGAGGCCGAAAGATGAGCTTCCCCTCCTTATAAGACCAGCAGCCGCCACTGAAAAAGTCATATTTTAGTAAGGCATAAAATGTCAAAAAAACGACATAGTATAGTAAGGCTTAAAACGTCATAAAAAGTCAAATTATAGTAAGGCATAAAAAGTAAAAAAAAAACTACATAGTATAGTAAGGCATAAAAAGTCATAAAAAAGTTATATTTTAGTAAGGCATAAAATGTCAAAAAAATGACATAGTATAGTAAGGCATAAAAAGTCATAGTATAGTAAGACATAAAAAGTCATAAAAAAGTCATAGTATAGTAAGGCATAAAAAGTCATAGTATAGTAAGACATAAAAAGTCATAGTATAAAAGAGAATAAAAAGTCATAAAAAAGTCATAGTATAGCAAGGCATAAAAAATACATAATGTACTAAGGTATGAAAAGTCATAAAAAAGTCATAGTTTAGTAAGGCATAAAAAGTAATAAAAACGACATAGTATAGTAAGCCATAAAAAGTCATAGTATAATAAAGAATAAAAAGTCAGAAAAATGACATAGTACAGTAAGATATAAAAAGTCATAGTACATTAAGGTATAAAAAGTCAAAAAAAAGTCAGAGTATAGTAAGGCTTAAAACGTCATAGTATACTAAGGCGTAAAAAGTAAAAAAAAAACTACATAGTATAGCAAGACATAAAAAGTCATAGTATAATAAAGAATAAAAAGTCAGAAAAATGACATAGTACAGTAAGATATAAAAAGTCATAGTACATTAAGGTATAAAAAGTCAAAAAAAAGTCAGAGTATAGTAAGGCTTAAAACGTCATAGTATACTAAGGCGTAAAAAGTAAAAAAAAAACTACATAGTATAGCAAGACATAAAAAGTCATAGTATAGTAAAGCATAAAAAGTCATAGTATAGCAAGGCATAAAAAATACATAAAAAAGTCATAAAAAAGTCATAAAAAAGTCATAAAAAAGTCATAGTATAGCAAGGCATAAAAAATACATAAAGTAGTAAGGTATGAAAAGTCATAAAAAAGTCATAGTTTAGTAAGGCATAAAAAGTAATAAAAACGACATAGTACAATAAGGTATAAAAAGTCATAAAAAAGTCATAATATATTAAGGCTTAAAACGTCATAAAAAAGTCATATTTTAGTAAGGCATAAAATGTCAAAAAAACGACATAGTATAGTAAGGCATAAAAAGTCATAGTATAGTAAAGAATAAAAAGTCACAAAAAGTCATAAAAAAGTCATAGTATAGGAAAGCATAAAAAGTCATAGTATAGTAAGACATAAAAAAGTCATATTTTAGTAAGACATAAAAAAGTCATACTATAAAAGAGAATAAAAAGTCATAAAAAAGTCATAGTATAGTAAGGTATAAAAAGTCATAAAAAAGTCATAGTATAATAAGGCATGGAAAGACATAGTATAGTAAGGCATAAAAAGTAATAACGAAATAGTACAGTAAGGCATAAAAAGTCATGAAAAAGTCAAACCATAGGAAGCCATTTGAAGTCATATTATAGTAGGGCATAAAAAGTCATAAAAACGATATAGTATAGTGAGGCATAAAACATTATAGTATAGTAAGGCATAAAAAGTCATAATAATGTCATATTAAAGTAAAGCATCAAAAGCAAAAGTATAGTAAGGCAGAGTAACGACATAGCATAGTAAGGCATATGAAGTCATAGCATACTAAGGCACAAATTCAGTGTAGTGGCACCGCAAAGCACAGTGGATTACACAGGCGCCTCATATATAGAGGCTGTAATCCTCGCTGCAGCTGTCTCCCTACTGTACTGTCCATTAAAGGCAAAAAAGCCGAAAAATTATATGAGAGATTACCCATGGCGGCGCTTCGGAAAATAGCGACTCAGAAGGCTGGGGCTGACATATGTTACTCAGCGTGACGAGACAAGAACGTAGATACCAAACTTGTGGACTTTCGACAAACTTTTTTTTTTGAGATTACAACACAGAATTTAATGGTGAACCAAGGCAGCATATGATAGACTACCCATGGCGGCCTTTTGGAAGGGAGCTACACAGAAGGGTCTTGCTGACATATGTTACTCAGCGTGACGAGCCGAGTCCGTATATACCAAACTTTTTGACTTTCCACGAACTTTTATGTTTCGAGGTTACAACACAGACTTTAACAGTGCGCCAAGGGCGGTCTCTCATATGCTGCCGGGGGACACGGTTAAATTCTGTGTTTTAATAATTTGCGAAAAATTTTCTCGAAAGTCCACAAATTTGGTATCTACGGACTCGGCTCGTCACGCTGAGTAACATATGTCAGCCCCAGGCTTCTGAGTCGCTCCCTTCCGAAGGGCCGCCATGGGCGGTCTCTCATATGCTGAGGTGCCACACCATTAAGACTAGTGTGAATGTCGCAACGGAAAAGTTTGTCCAAAGTCCACAAGTTTGGTGTCTACGGACTCGGCTCGTCACGCTGAGTAACATATGTCAGCCCCAGCCTTCTGAGTCGCTCCCTTCCGAATGGCCGCCATGGGAGGTCTCTCATATGCTGCCGGGAGACACGGTTAAATTCTGTGTTTTAATAATTTCCGAAAAATTTTCTCGAAAGTCCACAAATTTGGTATCTACGGACTCGGCTCGTCACGCTGAGTAACATATGTCAGCCCCAGGCTTCTAAGTCGCTCCCGTCGGAAGGGATGCCTCGTTAAACGTGTCCGAGGCCCGCTTGCTGCGACGAAAAATTTTGTCAAAAGTCCACAAATTGGGTGTCTACGGACTCGGCTCGTCAAGCTGAGTAACATATGTCAGCCCCAGCCTTCTGAGTCGCTCCTTCCGAAGGGTCATCTCTCATATGCTGAGGTGCCACACCATTAAGACTAGTGTGAATGTCGCAACGGAAAAGTTTGTCCAAAGTCCACAAGTTTGGTGTCTACGGACTCGGCTCGTCACGCTGAGTAACATATGTCAGCCCCAGCCTTCTGAGTCGCTCCCTTCCGAAGGTCATCTCTCATATGCTGAGGTGCCACACCATTAAGACTAGTGTGAATGTCGCAACGGAAAAGTTTGTCCAAAGTCCACAAGTTTGGTGTCTACGGACTCGGCTCGTCACGCTGAGTAACATATGTCAGCCCCAGCCTTCTGAGTCGCTCCCTTCCGAAGGTCATCTCTCATATGCTGAGTGCCACACCATTAAGACTAGTGTGAATGTCGCAACGGAAAAGTTTGTCCAAAGTCCACAAGTTTGGTGTCTACGGACTCGGCTCGTCACGCTGAGTAACATATGTCAGCCCCAGCCTTCTGAGTCGCTCCCTTCCGAATGGCCGCCATGGGAGGTCTCTCATATGCTGCCGGGAGACACGGTTAAATTCTGTGTTTTAATAATTTCCGAAAAATTTTCTCGAAAGTCCACAAATTTGGTATCTACGGAATCGTCACGTCACGCTGAGTAACATATGTCAGCCCCAGGCTTCTAAGTCGCTCCCTTCGGAAGGGATGCCTCGTTAAACGTCTCCGAGGCCCGCTTGCTGGGACGAAAAATTTTGTCAAAAGTCCACAAGTTTGGTGTCTACGGACTCGCTCGTCACGCTGAGTAACATATGTCAGCCCCAGCTTCGAAGTCGCTCCCGTCGGAAGGGATGCCTCGTTAAACGTCTCCGAGGCCCGCTTGCTGCGACGAAAAATTTTGTCAAAAGTCCACAAATTGGGTGTCTACGGACTCGGCTCGTCAAGCTGAGTAACATATGTCAGCCCCAGCCTTCTGAGTCGCTCCCTTCCGAAGGGTCATCTCTCATATGCTGAGGTGCCACACCATTAAGACTAGTGTGAATGTCGCAACGGAAAAGTTTGTCCAAAGTCCACAAGTTTGGTGTCTACGGACTCGGCTCGTCACGCTGAGTAACATATGTCAGCCCCAGCCTTCTGAGTCGCTCCCTTCCGAAGGGTCATCTCTCATATGCTGAGGTGCCACACCATTAAGACTAGTGTGAATGTCGCAACGGAAAAGTTTGTCCAAAGTCCACAAGTTTGGTGTCTACGGACTCGGCTCGTCACGCTGAGTAACATATGTCAGCCCCAGCCTTCTGAGTCGCTCCCTTCCGAATGGCCGCCATGGGAGGTCTCTCATATGCTGCCGGGAGACACGGTTAAATTCTGTGTTTTAATAATTTCCGAAAAATTTTCTCGAAAGTCCACAAATTTGGTATCTACGGACTCGGCTCGTCACGCTGAGTAACATATGTCAGCCCCAGGCTTCGAAGTCGCTCCCGTCGGAAGGGATGCCTCGTTAAACGTGTCCGAGGCCCGCTTGCTGCGACGAAAAATTTTGTCAAAAGTCCACAAATTGGGTGTCTACGGACTCGGCTCGTCAAGCTGAGTAACATATGTCAGCCCCAGCCTTCTGAGTCGCTCCCTTCCGAAGGGTCATCTCTCATATGCTGAGGTGCCACACCATTAAGACTAGTGTGAATGTCGCAACGGAAAAGTTTGTCCAAAGTCCACAAGTTTGGTGTCTACGGACTCGGCTCGTCACGCTGAGTAACATATGTCAGCCCCAGCCTTCTGAGTCGCTCCCTTCCGAATGGCCGCCAATGGAGGTCTCTCATATGCTGCCGGGAGACACGGTTAAATTCTGTGTTTTAATAATTTCCGAAAAATTTTCTCGAAAGTCCACAAATTTGGTATCTACGGACTCGGCTCGTCACGCTGAGTAACATATGTCAGCCCCAGGCTTCTAAGTCGCTCCCGTCGGAAGGGATGCCTCGTTAAACGTGTCCGAGGCCCGCTTGCTGCGACGAAAAATTTTGTCAAAAGTCCACAAATTGGGTGTCTACGGACTCGGCTCGTCAAGCTGAGTAACATATGTCAGCCCCAGCCTTCTGAGTCGCTCCCTTCCGAAGGGTCATCTCTCATATGCTGAGGTGCCACACCATTAAGACTAGTGTGAATGTCGCAACGGAAAAGTTTGTCCAAAGTCCACAAGTTTGGTGTCTACGGACTCGGCTCGTCACGCTGAGTAACATATGTCAGCCCCAGCCTTCTGAGTCGCTCCCTTCCGAAGGGTCATCTCTCATATGCTGAGGTGCCACACCATTAAGACTAGTGTGAATGTCGCAACGGAAAAGTTTGTCCAAAGTCCACAAGTTTGGTGTCTACGGACTCGGCTCGTCACGCTGAGTAACATATGTCAGCCCCAGCCTTCTGAGTCGCTCCCTTCCGAATGGCCGCCATGGGAGGTCTCTCATATGCTGCCGGGAGACACGGTTAAATTCTGTGTTTTAATAATTTCCGAAAAATTTTCTCGAAAGTCCACAAATTTGGTATCTACGGACTCGGCTCGTCACGCTGAGTAACATATGTCAGCCCCAGGCTTCGAAGTCGCTCCCGTCGGAAGGGATGCCTCGTTAAACGTGTCCGAGGCCCGCTTGCTGCGACGAAAAATTTTGTCAAAAGTCCACAAATTGGGTGTCTACGGACTCGGCTCGTCAAGCTGAGTAACATATGTCAGCCCCAGCCTTCTGAGTCGCTCCCTTCCGAAGGGTCATCTCTCATATGCTGAGGTGCCACACCATTAAGACTAGTGTGAATGTCGCAACGGAAAAGTTTGTCCAAAGTCCACAAGTTTGGTGTCTACGGACTCGGCTCGTCACGCTGAGTAACATATGTCAGCCCCAGCCTTCTGAGTCGCTCCCTTCCGAAGGGTCATCTCTCATATGCTGAGGTGCCACACCATTAAGACTAGTGTGAATGTCGCAACGGAAAAGTTTGTCCAAAGTCCACAAATTTGGTGTCTACGGACTCGGCTCGTCACGCTGAGTAACATATGTCAGCCCCAGCCTTCTGAGTCGCTCCCTTCCGAAGGGCCGCCATGGGCGGTCTCTCATATGCTGCCGGGAGACACGGTTAAATTCTGTGTTTTAATAATTTCCAAAAAATTTTCTCGAAAGTCCACAAATTTGGTATCTACGGACTCGGCTCGTCACGCTGAGTAACATATGTCAGCCCCAGGCTTCTAAGTCGCTCCCGTCGGAAGGGATGCCTCGTTAAACGTGTCCGAGGCCCGCTTGCTGCGACGAAAAATTTTGTCAAAAGTCCACAAATTGGGTATCTACGGACTCGGCTCGTCAAGCTGAGTAACATATGTCAGCCCCAGCCTTCTGAGTCGCTCCCTTCCGAAGGGTCATCTCTCATATGCTGAGGTGCCACACCGTTAAGACTAGTGTGAATGTCGCAACGGAAAAGTTTGTCCAAAGTCCACAAGTTTGGTGTCTACGGACTCGGCTCGTCACGCTGAGTAACATATGTCAGCCCCAGCCTTCTGAGTCGCTCCCTTCCGAATGGCCGCCATGGGAGGTCTCTCATATGCTGCCGGGAGACACGGTTAAATTCTGTGTTTTAATAATTTCCGAAAAATTTTCTCGAAAGTCCACAAATTTGGTATCTACGGACTCGGCTCGTCACGCTGAGTAACATATGTCAGCCCCAGGCTTCGAAGTCGCTCCCGTCGGAAGGGATGCCTCGTTAAACGTGTCCGAGGCCCGCTTGCTGCGACGAAAAATTTTGTCAAAAGTCCACAAATTGGGTGTCTACGGACTCGGCTCGTCAAGCTGAGTAACATATGTCAGCCCCAGCCTTCTGAGTCGCTCCCTTCCGAAGGGTCATCTCTCATATGCTGAGGTGCCACACCATTAAGACTAGTGTGAATGTCGCAACGGAAAAGTTTGTCCAAAGTCCACAAGTTTGGTGTCTACGGACTCGGCTCGTCACGCTGAGTAACATATGTCAGCCCCAGCCTTCTGAGTCGCTCCCTTCCGAAGGGTCATCTCTCATATGCTGAGGTGCCACACCATTAAGACTAGTGTGAATGTCGCAACGGAAAAGTTTGTCCAAAGTCCACAAGTTTGGTGTCTACGGACTCGGCTCGTCAAGCTGAGTAACATATGTCAGCCCCAGCCTTCTGAGTCGCTCCCTTCCGAAGGGTCATCTCTCATATGCTGAGGTGCCACACCATTAAGACTAGTGTGAATGTCGCAACGGAAAAGTTTGTCCAAAGTCCACAAGTTTGGTGTCTACGGACTCGGCTCGTCACGCTGAGTAACATATGTCAGCCCCAGCCTTCTGAGTCGCTCCCTTCCGAAGGGTCATCTCTCATATGCTGAGGTGCCACACCATTAAGACTAGTGTGAATGTCGCAACGGAAAAGTTTGTCCAAAGTCCACAAGTTTGGTGTCTACGGACTCGGCTCGTCACGCTGAGTAACATATGTCAGCCCCAGCCTTCTGAGTCGCTCCCTTCCGAATGGCCGCCATGGGAGGTCTCTCATATGCTGCCGGGAGACACGGTTAAATTCTGTGTTTTAATAATTTCCGAAAAATTTTCTCGAAAGTCCACAAATTTGGTATCTACGGACTCGGCTCGTCACGCTGAGTAACATATGTCAGCCCCAGGCTTCGAAGTCGCTCCCGTCGGAAGGGATGCCTCGTTAAACGTGTCCGAGGCCCGCTTGCTGCGACGAAAAATTTTGTCAAAAGTCCACAAATTGGGTGTCTACGGACTCGGCTCGTCAAGCTGAGTAACATATGTCAGCCCCAGCCTTCTGAGTCGCTCCCTTCCGAAGGGTCATCTCTCATATGCTGAGGTGCCACACCATTAAGACTAGTGTGAATGTCGCAACGGAAAAGTTTGTCCAAAGTCCACAAGTTTGGTGTCTACGGACTCGGCTCGTCACGCTGAGTAACATATGTCAGCCCCAGCCTTCTGAGTCGCTCCCTTCCGAAGGGTCATCTCTCATATGCTGAGGTGCCACACCATTAAGACTAGTGTGAATGTCGCAACGGAAAAGTTTGTCCAAAGTCCACAAATTTGGTGTCTACGGACTCGGCTCGTCACGCTGAGTAACATATGTCAGCCCCAGCCTTCTGAGTCGCTCCCTTCCGAAGGGCCGCCATGGGCGGTCTCTCATATGCTGCCGGGAGACACGGTTAAATTCTGTGTTTTAATAATTTCCGAAAAATTTTCTCGAAAGTCCACAAATTTGGTATCTACGGACTCGGCTCGTCACGCTGAGTAACATATGTCAGCCCCAGCTTCGAAGTCGCTCCCGTCGGAAGGGATGCCTCGTTAAACGTGTCCGAGGCCCGCTTGCTGCGACGAAAAATTTTGTCAAAAGTCCACAAATTGGGTGTCTACGGACTCGGCTCGTCAAGCTGAGTAACATATGTCAGCCCCAGCCTTCTGAGTCGCTCCTTCCGAAGGGTCATCTCTCATATGCTGAGGTGCCACACCATTAAGACTAGTGTGAATGTCGCAACGGAAAAGTTTGTCCAAAGTCCACAAGTTTGGTGTCTACGGACTCGGCTCGTCACGCTGAGTAACATATGTCAGCCCCAGCCTTCTGAGTCGCTCCCTTCCGAATGGCCGCCATGGGAGGTCTCTCATATGCTGCCGGAGACACGGTTAAATTCTGTGTTTTAATAATTTCCGAAAAATTTTCTCGAAAGTCCACAAATTTGGTATCTACGGACTCGGCTCGTCACGCTGAGTAACATATGTCAGCCCCAGGCTTCGAAGTCGCTCCCGTCGGAAGGGATGCCTCGTTAAACGTGTCCGAGGCCCGCTTGCTGCGACGAAAAATTTTGTCAAAAGTCCACAAATTGGTGTCTACGGACTCGGCTCGTCAAGCTGAGTAACATATGTCAGCCCCAGCCTTCTGAGTCGCTCCCTTCCGAAGGGTCATCTCTCATATGCTGAGTGCCACACCATTAAGACTAGTGTGAATGTCGCAACGGAAAAGTTTGTCCAAAGTCCACAAGTTTGGTGTCTACGGACTCGGCTCGTCACGCTGAGTAACATATGTCAGCCCCAGCCTTCTGAGTCGCTCCCTTCCGAATGGCCGCCAATGGAGGTCTCTCATATGCTGCCGGGAGACACGGTTAAATTCTGTGTTTTAATAATTTCCGAAAAATTTTCTCGAAAGTCCACAAATTTGGTATCTACGGACTCGGCTCGTCACGCTGAGTAACATATGTCAGCCCCAGGCTTCGAAGTCGCTCCCGTCGGAAGGGATGCCTCGTTAAACGTGTCCGAGGCCCGCTTGCTGCGACGAAAAATTTTGTCAAAAGTCCACAAATTGGGTGTCTACGGACTCGGCTCGTCAAGCTGAGTAACATATGTCAGCCCCAGCCTTCTGAGTCGCTCCCTTCCGAAGGGTCATCTCTCATATGCTGAGGTGCCACACCATTAAGACTAGTGTGAATGTCGCAACGGAAAAGTTTGTCCAAAGTCCACAAGTTTGGTGTCTACGGACTCGGCTCGTCACGCTGAGTAACATATGTCAGCCCCAGCCTTCTGAGTCGCTCCCTTCCGAAGGGTCATCTCTCATATGCTGAGGTGCCACACCATTAAGACTAGTGTGAATGTCGCAACGGAAAAGTTTGTCCAAAGTCCACAAGTTTGGTGTCTACGGACTCGGCTCGTCACGCTGAGTAACATATGTCAGCCCCAGCCTTCTGAGTCGCTCCCTTCCGAAGGGTCATCTCTCATATGCTGAGGTGCCACACCATTAAGACTAGTGTGAATGTCGCAACGGAAAAGTTTGTCCAAAGTCCACAAGTTTGGTGTCTACGGACTCGGCTCGTCACGCTGAGTAACATATGTCAGCCCCAGCCTTCTGAGTCGCTCCCTTCCGAAGGGTCATCTCTCATATGCTGAGGTGCCACACCATTAAGACTAGTGTGAATGTCGCAACGGAAAAGTTTGTCCAAAGTCCACAAGTTTGGTGTCTACGGACTCGGCTCGTCACGCTGAGTAACATATGTCAGCCCCAGCCTTCTGAGTCGCTCCCTTCCGAATGGCCGCCATGGGAGGTCTCTCATATGCTGCCGGGAGACACGGTTAAATTCTGTGTTTTAATAATTTCCGAAAAATTTTCTCGAAAGTCCACAAATTTGGTATCTACGGACTCGGCTCGTCACGCTGAGTAACATATGTCAGCCCCAGGCTTCGAAGTCGCTCCCGTCGGAAGGGATGCCTCGTTAAACGTGTCCGAGGCCCGCTTGCTGCGACGAAAAATTTTGTCAAAAGTCCACAAATTGGGTGTCTACGGACTCGGCTCGTCAAGCTGAGTAACATATGTCAGCCCCAGCCTTCTGAGTCGCTCCCTTCCGAAGGGTCATCTCTCATATGCTGAGGTGCCACACCATTAAGACTAGTGTGAATGTCGCAACGGAAAAGTTTGTCCAAAGTCCACAAATTGGGTGTCTACGGACTCGGCTCGTCACGCTGAGTAACATATGTCAGCCCCAGCCTTCTGAGTCGCTCCCTTCCGAATGGCCGCCATGGGAGGTCTCTCATATGCTGCCGGGAGACACGGTTAAATTCTGTGTTTTAATAATTTCCGAAAAATTTTCTCGAAAGTCCACAAATTGGTGTCTACGGACTCGCTCGTCACGCTGAGTAACATATGTCAGCCCCAGGCTTCTAAGTCGCTCCCTTCGGAAGGGATGCCTCGTTAAACGTGTCCGAGGCCCGCTTGCTGCGACGAAAAATTTTGTCAAAAGTCCACAAATTGGTGTCTACGGACTCGGCTCGTCACGCTGAGTAACATATGTCAGCCCCAGGCTTCTGAGTCGCTCCCTTCCGAATGGCCGCCATGGGAGGTCTCTCATATGCTGCCGGGAGACACGGTTAAATTCTGTGTTTTAATAATTTCCGAAAAATTTTCTCGAAAGTCCACAAATTTGGTATCTACGGACTCGGCTCGTCAAGCTGAGTAACATATGTCAGCCCCAGCCTTCTGAGTCGCTCCCTTCCGAAGGGTCATCTCTCATATGCTGAGGTGCCACACCATTAAGACTAGTGTGAATGTCGCAACGGAAAAGTTTGTCCAAAGTCCACAAGTTTGGTGTCTACGGACTCGGCTCGTCACGCTGAGTAACATATGTCAGCCCCAGCCTTCTGAGTCGCTCCCTTCCGAAGGGTCATCTCTCATATGCTGAGGTGCCACACCATTAAGACTAGTGTGAATGTCGCAACGGAAAAGTTTGTCCAAAGTCCACAAGTTTGGTGTCTACGGACTCGGCTCGTCACGCTGAGTAACATATGTCAGCCCCAGCCTTCTGAGTCGCTCCCTTCCGAATGGCCGCCATGGGAGGTCTCTCATATGCTGCCGGGAGACACGGTTAAATTCTGTGTTTTAATAATTTCCGAAAAATTTTCTCGAAAGTCCACAAATTTGGTATCTACGGACTCGGCTCGTCACGCTGAGTAACATATGTCAGCCCCAGGCTTCGAAGTCGCTCCCGTCGGAAGGGATGCCTCGTTAAACGTGTCCGAGGCCCGCTTGCTGCGACGAAAAATTTTGTCAAAAGTCCACAAATTGGTGTCTACGGACTCGGCTCGTCAAGCTGAGTAACATATGTCAGCCCCAGCCTTCTGAGTCGCTCCTTCCGAAGGGTCATCTCTCATATGCTGAGGTGCCACACCATTAAGACTAGTGTGAATGTCGCAACGGAAAAGTTTGTCCAAAGTCCACAAGTTTGGTGTCTACGGACTCGGCTCGTCACGCTGAGTAACATATGTCAGCCCCAGCCTTCTGAGTCGCTCCCTTCCGAAGGGTCATCTCTCATATGCTGAGGTGCCACACCATTAAGACTAGTGTGAATGTCGCAACGGAAAAGTTTGTCCAAAGTCCACAAGTTTGGTGTCTACGGACTCGGCTCGTCACGCTGAGTAACATATGTCAGCCCCAGCCTTCTGAGTCGCTCCCTTCCGAAGGGTCATCTCTCATATGCTGAGGTGCCACACCATTAAGACTAGTGTGAATGTCGCAACGGAAAAGTTTGTCCAAAGTCCACAAGTTTGGTGTCTACGGACTCGGCTCGTCACGCTGAGTAACATATGTCAGCCCCAGCCTTCTGAGTCGCTCCCTTCCGAATGGCCGCCATGGGAGGTCTCTCATATGCTGCCGGGAGACACGGTTAAATTCTGTGTTTTAATAATTTCCGAAAAATTTTCTCGAAAGTCCACAAATTTGGTATCTACGGACTCGGCTCGTCACGCTGAGTAACATATGTCAGCCCCAGGCTTCGAAGTCGCTCCCGTCGGAAGGGATGCCTCGTTAAACGTGTCCGAGGCCCGCTTGCTGCGACGAAAAATTTTGTCAAAAGTCCACAAATTGGGTGTCTACGGACTCGGCTCGTCAAGCTGAGTAACATATGTCAGCCCCAGCCTTCTGAGTCGCTCCCTTCCGAAGGGTCATCTCTCATATGCTGAGGTGCCACACCATTAAGACTAGTGTGAATGTCGCAACGAAAAGTTTGTCCAAAGTCCACAAGTTTGGTGTCTACGGACTCGGCTCGTCACGCTGAGTAACATATGTCAGCCCCAGCCTTCTGAGTCGCTCCCTTCCGAATGGCCGCCATGGGAGGTCTCTCATATGCTGCCGGGAGACACGGTTAAATTCTGTGTTTTAATAATTTCCGAAAAATTTTCTCGAAAGTCCACAAATTTGGTATCTACGGACTCGGCTCGTCACGCTGAGTAACATATGTCAGCCCCAGGCTTCTAAGTCGCTCCCGTCGGAAGGGATGCCTCGTTAAACGTGTCCGAGGCCCGCTTGCTGCGACGAAAAATTTTGTCAAAAGTCCACAAATTGGGTGTCTACGGACTCGGCTCGTCAAGCTGAGTAACATATGTCAGCCCCAGCCTTCTGAGTCGCTCCCTTCCGAAGGGTCATCTCTCATATGCTGAGGTGCCACACCATTAAGACTAGTGTGAATGTCGCAACGGAAAAGTTTGTCCAAAGTCCACAAGTTTGGTGTCTACGGACTCGGCTCGTCACGCTGAGTAACATATGTCAGCCCCAGCCTTCTGAGTCGCTCCCTTCCGAATGGCCGCCATGGGAGGTCTCTCATATGCTGCCGGGAGACACGGTTAAATTCTGTGTTTTAATAATTTCCGAAAAATTTTCTCGAAAGTCCACAAATTTGGTATCTACGGACTCGGCTCGTCACGCTGAGTAACATATGTCAGCCCCAGGCTTCGAAGTCGCTCCCGTCGGAAGGGATGCCTCGTTAAACGTGTCCGAGGCCCGCTTGCTGCGACGAAAAATTTTGTCAAAAGTCCACAAATTGGTGTCTACGGACTCGGCTCGTCAAGCTGAGTAACATATGTCAGCCCCAGCCTTCTGAGTCGCTCCCTTCCGAAGGGTCATCTCTCATATGCTGAGGTGCCACACCATTAAGACTAGTGTGAATGTCGCAACGGAAAAGTTTGTCCAAAGTCCACAAGTTTGGTGTCTACGGACTCGGCTCGTCACGCTGAGTAACATATGTCAGCCCCAGCCTTCTGAGTCGCTCCCTTCCGAATGGCCGCCATGGGAGGTCTCTCATATGCTGCCGGGAGACACGGTTAAATTCTGTGTTTTAATAATTTCCGAAAAATTTTCTCGAAAGTCCACAAATTTGGTATCTACGGACTCGGCTCGTCACGCTGAGTAACATATGTCAGCCCCAGGCTTCGAAGTCGCTCCCGTCGGAAGGGATGCCTCGTTAAACGTGTCCGAGGCCCGCTTGCTGCGACGAAAAATTTTGTCCAAAGTCCACAAGTTTGGTGTCTACGGACTCGGCTCGTCACGCTGAGTAACATATGTCAGCCCCAGCCTTCTGAGTCGCTCCCTTCCGAAGGGTCATCTCTCATATGCTGAGGTGCCACACCATTAAGACTAGTGTGAATGTCGCAACGGAAAAGTTTGTCCAAAGTCCACAAGTTTGGTGTCTACGGACTCGGCTCGTCACGCTGAGTAACATATGTCAGCCCCAGCCTTCTGAGTCGCTCCCTTCCGAATGGCCGCCATGGGAGGTCTCTCATATGCTGCCGGGAGACACGGTTAAATTCTGTGTTTTAATAATTTCCGAAAAATTTTCTCGAAAGTCCACAAATTTGGTATCTACGGACTCGGCTCGTCACGCTGAGTAACATATGTCAGCCCCAGGCTTCGAAGTCGCTCCCGTCGGAAGGGATGCCTCGTTAAACGTGTCCGAGGCCCGCTTGCTGCGACGAAAAATTTTGTCAAAAGTCCACAAATTGGGTGTCTACGGACTCGGCTCGTCAAGCTGAGTAACATATGTCAGCCCCAGCCTTCTGAGTCGCTCCCTTCCGAAGGGTCATCTCTCATATGCTGAGGTGCCACACCATTAAGACTAGTGTGAATGTCGCAACGGAAAAGTTTGTCCAAAGTCCACAAGTTTGGTGTCTACGGACTCGGCTCGTCACGCTGAGTAACATATGTCAGCCCCAGCCTTCTGAGTCGCTCCCTTCCGAAGGGTCATCTCTCATATGCTGAGGTGCCACACCATTAAGACTAGTGTGAATGTCGCAACGGAAAAGTTTGTCCAAAGTCCACAAGTTTGGTGTCTACGGACTCGGCTCGTCACGCTGAGTAACATATGTCAGCCCCAGCCTTCTGAGTCGCTCCCTTCCGAAGGGTCATCTCTCATATGCTGAGGTGCCACACCATTAAGACTAGTGTGAATGTCGCAACGAAAAGTTTGTCCAAAGTCCACAATTTGGTGTCTACGGACTCGGCTCGTCACGCTGAGTAACATATGTCAGCCCCAGCCTTCTGAGTCGCTCCCTTCCGAAGGGTCATCTCTCATATGCTGAGGTGCCACACCATTAAGACTAGTGTGAATGTCGCAACGAAAAGTTTGTCCAAAGTCCACAAGTTTGGTGTCTACGGACTCGGCTCGTCACGCTGAGTAACATATGTCAGCCCCAGCCTTCTGAGTCGCTCCCTTCCGAATGGCCGCCATGGGAGGTCTCTCATATGCTGCCGGGAGACACGGTTAAATTCTGTGTTTTAATAATTTCCGAAAAATTTTCTCGAAAGTCCACAAATTTGGTATCTACGGACTCGGCTCGTCACGCTGAGTAACATATGTCAGCCCCAGGCTTCGAAGTCGCTCCCGTCGGAAGGGATGCCTCGTTAAACGTGTCCGAGGCCCGCTTGCTGCGACGAAAAATTTTGTCAAAAGTCCACAAATTGGGTGTCTACGGACTCGGCTCGTCAAGCTGAGTAACATATGTCAGCCCCAGCCTTCTGAGTCGCTCCCTTCCGAAGGGTCATCTCTCATATGCTGAGGTGCCACACCATTAAGACTAGTGTGAATGTCGCAACGGAAAAGTTTGTCCAAAGTCCACAAGTTTGGTGTCTACGGACTCGGCTCGTCACGCTGAGTAACATATGTCAGCCCCAGCCTTCTGAGTCGCTCCCTTCCGAATGGCCGCCATGGGAGGTCTCTCATATGCTGCCGGGAGACACGGTTAAATTCTGTGTTTTAATAATTTCCGAAAAATTTTCTCGAAAGTCCACAAATTTGGTATCTACGGACTCGGCTCGTCACGCTGAGTAACATATGTCAGCCCCAGGCTTCGAAGTCGCTCCCGTCGGAAGGGATGCCTCGTTAAACGTGTCCGAGGCCCGCTTGCTGCGACGAAAAATTTTGTCAAAAGTCCACAAATTGGTGTCTACGGACTCGGCTCGTCAAGCTGAGTAACATATGTCAGCCCCAGCCTTCTGAGTCGCTCCCTTCCGAAGGGTCATCTCTCATATGCTGAGGTGCCACACCATTAAGACTAGTGTGAATGTCGCAACGGAAAAGTTTGTCCAAAGTCCACAAGTTTGGTGTCTACGGACTCGGCTCGTCACGCTGAGTAACATATGTCAGCCCCAGCCTTCTGAGTCGCTCCCTTCCGAATGGCCGCCATGGGAGGTCTCTCATATGCTGCCGGGAGACACGGTTAAATTCTGTGTTTTAATAATTTCCGAAAAATTTTCTCGAAAGTCCACAAATTTGGTATCTACGGACTCGGCTCGTCACGCTGAGTAACATATGTCAGCCCCAGGCTTCGAAGTCGCTCCCGTCGGAAGGGATGCCTCGTTAAACGTGTCCGAGGCCCGCTTGCTGCGACGAAAAATTTTGTCAAAAGTCCACAAATTGGGTGTCTACGGACTCGGCTCGTCAAGCTGAGTAACATATGTCAGCCCCAGCCTTCTGAGTCGCTCCCTTCCGAAGGGTCATCTCTCATATGCTGAGGTGCCACACCATTAAGACTAGTGTGAATGTCGCAACGGAAAAGTTTGTCCAAAGTCCACAAGTTTGGTGTCTACGGACTCGGCTCGTCACGCTGAGTAACATATGTCAGCCCCAGCCTTCTGAGTCGCTCCCTTCCGAAGGGTCATCTCTCATATGCTGAGGTGCCACACCATTAAGACTAGTGTGAATGTCGCAACGGAAAAGTTTGTCCAAAGTCCACAAGTTTGGTGTCTACGGACTCGGCTCGTCACGCTGAGTAACATATGTCAGCCCCAGCCTTCTGAGTCGCTCCCTTCCGAAGGGTCATCTCTCATATGCTGAGGTGCCACACCATTAAGACTAGTGTGAATGTCGCAACGGAAAAGTTTGTCCAAAGTCCACAAGTTTGGTGTCTACGGACTCGGCTCGTCACGCTGAGTAACATATGTCAGCCCCAGCCTTCTGAGTCGCTCCCTTCCGAAGGGTCATCTCTCATATGCTGAGGTGCCACACCATTAAGACTAGTGTGAATGTCGCAACGGAAAAGTTTGTCCAAAGTCCACAAGTTTGGTGTCTACGGACTCGGCTCGTCACGCTGAGTAACATATGTCAGCCCCAGCCTTCTGAGTCGCTCCCTTCCGAATGGCCGCCATGGGAGGTCTCTCATATGCTGCCGGGAGACACGGTTAAATTCTGTGTTTTAATAATTTCCGAAAAATTTTCTCGAAAGTCCACAAATTTGGTATCTACGGACTCGGCTCGTCACGCTGAGTAACATATGTCAGCCCCAGGCTTCGAAGTCGCTCCCTTCGGAAGGGATGCCTCGTTAAACGTGTCCGAGGCCCGCTTGCTGCGACGAAAAATTTTGTCAAAAGTCCACAAATTGGTGTCTACGGACTCGGCTCGTCAAGCTGAGTAACATATGTCAGCCCCAGCCTTCTGAGTCGCTCCCTTCCGAAGGGTCATCTCTCATATGCTGAGGTGCCACACCATTAAGACTAGTGTGAATGTCGCAACGAAAAGTTTGTCCAAAGTCCACAAGTTTGGTGTCTACGGACTCGGCTCGTCACGCTGAGTAACATATGTCAGCCCCAGCCTTCTGAGTCGCTCCCTTCCGAAGGGTCATCTCTCATATGCTGAGGTGCCACACCATTAAGACTAGTGTGAATGTCGCAACGGAAAAGTTTGTCCAAAGTCCACAAATTGGTGTCTACGGACTCGGCTCGTCACGCTGAGTAACATATGTCAGCCCCAGCCTTCTGAGTCGCTCCCTTCCGAAGGGTCATCTCTCATATGCTGAGGTGCCACACCATTAAGACTAGTGTGAATGTCGCAACGGAAAAGTTTGTCCAAAGTCCACAAGTTTGGTGTCTACGGACTCGGCTCGTCACGCTGAGTAACATATGTCAGCCCCAGCCTTCTGAGTCGCTCCCTTCCGAATGGCCGCCATGGGAGGTCTCTCATATGCTGCCGGGAGACACGGTTAAATTCTGTGTTTTAATAATTTCCGAAAAATTTTCTCGAAAGTCCACAAATTTGGTATCTACGGACTCGGCTCGTCACGCTGAGTAACATATGTCAGCCCCAGGCTTCGAAGTCGCTCCCGTCGGAAGGGATGCCTCGTTAAACGTGTCCGAGGCCCGCTTGCTGCGACGAAAAATTTTGTCAAAAGTCCACAAATTGGGTGTCTACGGACTCGGCTCGTCAAGCTGAGTAACATATGTCAGCCCCAGCCTTCTGAGTCGCTCCCTTCCGAAGGGTCATCTCTCATATGCTGAGGTGCCACACCATTAAGACTAGTGTGAATGTCGCAACGGAAAAGTTTGTCCAAAGTCCACAAGTTTGGTGTCTACGGACTCGGCTCGTCACGCTGAGTAACATATGTCAGCCCCAGCCTTCTGAGTCGCTCCCTTCCGAAGGGTCATCTCTCATATGCTGAGGTGCCACACCATTAAGACTAGTGTGAATGTCGCAACGGAAAAGTTTGTCCAAAGTCCACAAGTTTGGTGTCTACGGACTCGGCTCGTCACGCTGAGTAACATATGTCAGCCCCAGCCTTCTGAGTCGCTCCCTTCCGAAGGGTCATCTCTCATATGCTGAGTGCCACACCATTAAGACTAGTGTGAATGTCGCAACGGAAAAGTTTGTCCAAAGTCCACAAGTTTGGTGTCTACGGACTCGGCTCGTCACGCTGAGTAACATATGTCAGCCCCAGCCTTCTGAGTCGCTCCCTTCCGAATGGCCGCCAATGGAGGTCTCTCATATGCTGCCGGGAGACACGGTTAAATTCTGTGTTTTAATAATTTCCGAAAAATTTTCTCGAAAGTCCACAAATTTGGTATCTACGGACTCGGCTCGTCACGCTGAGTAACATATGTCAGCCCCAGGCTTCGAAGTCGCTCCCGTCGGAAGGGATGCCTCGTTAAACGTGTCCGAGGCCGCTTGCTGCGACGAAAAATTTTGTCAAAAGTCCACAAATTGGGTGTCTACGGACTCGGCTCGTCAAGCTGAGTAACATATGTCAGCCCCAGCCTTCTGAGTCGCTCCCTTCCGAAGGGTCATCTCTCATATGCTGAGGTGCCACACCATTAAGACTAGTGTGAATGTCGCAACGGAAAAGTTTGTCCAAAGTCCACAAGTTTGGTGTCTACGGACTCGGCTCGTCACGCTGAGTAACATATGTCAGCCCCAGCCTTCTGAGTCGCTCCCTTCCGAATGGCCGCCATGGGAGGTCTCTCATATGCTGCCGGGAGACACGGTTAAATTCTGTGTTTTAATAATTTCCGAAAAATTTTCTCGAAAGTCCACAAATTTGGTATCTACGGACTCGGCTCGTCACGCTGAGTAACATATGTCAGCCCCAGGCTTCTAAGTCGCTCCCGTCGGAAGGGATGCCTCGTTAAACGTGTCCGAGGCCCGCTTGCTGCGACGAAAAATTTTGTCAAAAGTCCACAAATTGGGTGTCTACGGACTCGGCTCGTCAAGCTGAGTAACATATGTCAGCCCCAGCCTTCTGAGTCGCTCCCTTCCGAAGGGTCATCTCTCATATGCTGAGGTGCCACACCATTAAGACTAGTGTGAATGTCGCAACGGAAAAGTTTGTCCAAAGTCCACAAGTTTGGTGTCTACGGACTCGGCTCGTCACGCTGAGTAACATATGTCAGCCCCAGCCTTCTGAGTCGCTCCCTTCCGAAGGGTCATCTCTCATATGCTGAGGTGCCACACCATTAAGACTAGTGTGAATGTCGCAACGGAAAAGTTTGTCCAAAGTCCACAAGTTTGGTGTCTACGGACTCGGCTCGTCACGCTGAGTAACATATGTCAGCCCCAGCCTTCTGAGTCGCTCCCTTCCGAATGGCCGCCATGGGAGGTCTCTCATATGCTGCCGGGAGACACGGTTAAATTCTGTGTTTTAATAATTTCCGAAAAATTTTCTCGAAAGTCCACAAATTTGGTATCTACGGACTCGGCTCGTCACGCTGAGTAACATATGTCAGCCCCAGGCTTCGAAGTCGCTCCCGTCGGAAGGGATGCCTCGTTAAACGTGTCCGAGGCCCGCTTGCTGCGACGAAAAATTTTGTCAAAAGTCCACAAATTGGGTGTCTACGGACTCGGCTCGTCAAGCTGAGTAACATATGTCAGCCCCAGCCTTCTGAGTCGCTCCCTTCCGAAGGGTCATCTCTCATATGCTGAGGTGCCACACCATTAAGACTAGTGTGAATGTCGCAACGGAAAAGTTTGTCCAAAGTCCACAAGTTTGGTGTCTACGGACTCGGCTCGTCACGCTGAGTAACATATGTCAGCCCCAGCCTTCTGAGTCGCTCCCTTCCGAATGGCCGCCATGGGAGGTCTCTCATATGCTGCCGGGAGACACGGTTAAATTCTGTGTTTTAATAATTTCCGAAAAATTTTCTCGAAAGTCCACAAATTTGGTATCTACGGACTCGGCTCGTCACGCTGAGTAACATATGTCAGCCCCAGGCTTCGAAGTCGCTCCCGTCGGAAGGGATGCCTCGTTAAACGTGTCCGAGGCCCGCTTGCTGCGACGAAAAATTTTGTCAAAAGTCCACAAATTGGGTGTCTACGGACTCGGCTCGTCAAGCTGAGTAACATATGTCAGCCCCAGCCTTCTGAGTCGCTCCCTTCCGAAGGGTCATCTCTCATATGCTGAGGTGCCACACCATTAAGACTAGTGTGAATGTCGCAACGGAAAAGTTTGTCCAAAGTCCACAAGTTTGGTGTCTACGGACTCGGCTCGTCACGCTGAGTAACATATGTCAGCCCCAGCCTTCTGAGTCGCTCCCTTCCGAATGGCCGCCATGGGAGGTCTCTCATATGCTGCCGGGAGACACGGTTAAATTCTGTGTTTTAATAATTTCCGAAAAATTTTCTCGAAAGTCCACAAATTTGGTGTCTACGGACTCGGCTCGTCAAGCTGAGTAACATATGTCAGCCCCAGGCTTCTAAGTCGCTCCCGTCGGAAGGGATGCCTCGTTAAACGTCTCCGAGGCCCGCTTGCTGCGACGAAAAATTTTGTCAAAAGTCCACAAATTGGTGTCTACGGACTCGGCTCGTCACGCTGAGTAACATATGTCAGCCCCAGCTTCGAAGTCGCTCCCGTCGAAGGGATGCCTCGTTAAACGTGTCCGAGGCCGCTTGCTGCGACGAAAAATTTTGTCAAAAGTCCACAAATTGGGTGTCTACGGACTCGGCTCGTCAAGCTGAGTAACATATGTCAGCCCCAGCCTTCTGAGTCGCTCCCTTCGAAGGGTCATCTCTCATATGCTGAGGTGCCACACCATTAAGACTAGTGTGAATGTCGCAACGGAAAAGTTTGTCCAAAGTCCACAAGTTTGGTGTCTACGGACTCGGCTCGTCACGCTGAGTAACATATGTCAGCCCCAGCCTTCTGAGTCGCTCCCTTCCGAAGGGTCATCTCTCATATGCTGAGGTGCCACACCATTAAGACTAGTGTGAATGTCGCAACGGAAAAGTTTGTCCAAAGTCCACAAGTTTGGTGTCTACGGACTCGGCTCGTCAAGCTGAGTAACATATGTCAGCCCCAGCCTTCTGAGTCGCTCCCTTCCGAAGGGCCGCCATGGGCGGTCTCTCATATGCTGAGGTGCCACACCATTAAGACTAGTGTGAATGTCGCAACGGAAAAGTTTGTCCAAAGTCCACAAATTTGGTGTCTACGGACTCGGCTCGTCACGCTGAGTAACATATGTCAGCCCCAGCCTTCTGAGTCGCTCCCTTCCGAAGGGTCATCTCTCATATGCTGAGGTGCCACACCATTAAGACTAGTGTGAATGTCGCAACGGAAAAGTTTGTCCAAAGTCCACAAATTTGGTGTCTACGGACTCGGCTCGTCACGCTGAGTAACATATGTCAGCCCCAGCCTTCTGAGTCGCTCCCTTCCGAAGGGCCGCCATGGGCGGTCTCTCATATGCTGCCGGGAGACACGGTTAAATTCTGTGTTTTAATAATTTCCAAAAAATTTTCTCGAAAGTCCACAAATTTGGTATCTACGGACTCGGCTCGTCACGCTGAGTAACATATGTCAGCCCCAGGCTTCTAAGTCGCTCCCGTCGGAAGGGATGCCTCGTTAAACGTCTCCGAGGCCCGCTTGCTGCGACGAAAAATTTTGTCAAAAGTCCACAAATTGGGTGTCTACGGACTCGGCTCGTCAAGCTGAGTAACATATGTCAGCCCCAGCCTTCTGAGTCGCTCCCTTCCGAAGGGTCATCTCTCATATGCTGAGGTGCCACACCATTAAGACTAGTGTGAATGTCGCAACGGAAAAGTTTGTCCAAAGTCCACAAGTTTGGTGTCTACGGACTCGGCTCGTCACGCTGAGTAACATATGTCAGCCCCAGCCTTCTGAGTCGCTCCCTTCCGAATGGCCGCCATGGGAGGTCTCTCATATGCTGCCGGGAGACACGGTTAAATTCTGTGTTTTAATAATTTCCGAAAAATTTTCTCGAAAGTCCACAAATTTGGTATCTACGGACTCGGCTCGTCACGCTGAGTAACATATGTCAGCCCCAGGCTTCGAAGTCGCTCCCGTCGGAAGGGATGCCTCGTTAAACGTGTCCGAGGCCCGCTTGCTGCGACGAAAAATTTTGTCAAAAGTCCACAAATTGGGTGTCTACGGACTCGGCTCGTCAAGCTGAGTAACATATGTCAGCCCCAGCCTTCTGAGTCGCTCCCTTCCGAAGGGTCATCTCTCATATGCTGAGGTGCCACACCATTAAGACTAGTGTGAATGTCGCAACGGAAAAGTTTGTCCAAAGTCCACAAGTTTGGTGTCTACGGACTCGGCTCGTCACGCTGAGTAACATATGTCAGCCCCAGCCTTCTGAGTCGCTCCCTTCCGAAGGGTCATCTCTCATATGCTGAGGTGCCACACCATTAAGACTAGTGTGAATGTCGCAACGGAAAAGTTTGTCCAAAGTCCACAAGTTTGGTGTCTACGGACTCGGCTCGTCAAGCTGAGTAACATATGTCAGCCCCAGCCTTCTGAGTCGCTCCCTTCGAAGGGTCATCTCTCATATGCTGAGGTGCCACACCATTAAGACTAGTGTGAATGTCGCAACGGAAAAGTTTGTCCAAAGTCCACAAGTTTGGTGTCTACGGACTCGGCTCGTCACGCTGAGTAACATATGTCAGCCCCAGCCTTCTGAGTCGCTCCCTTCCGAAGGGTCATCTCTCATATGCTGAGGTGCCACACCATTAAGACTAGTGTGAATGTCGCAACGGAAAAGTTTGTCCAAAGTCCACAAGTTTGGTGTCTACGGACTCGGCTCGTCACGCTGAGTAACATATGTCAGCCCCAGCCTTCTGAGTCGCTCCCTTCCGAAGGGCCGCCATGGGCGGTCTCTCATATGCTGCCGGGAGACACGGTTAAATTCTGTGTTTTAATAATTTCCAAAAAATTTTCTCGAAAGTCCACAAATTTGGTATCTACGGACTCGGCTCGTCACGCTGAGTAACATATGTCAGCCCCAGGCTTCTAAGTCGCTCCCGTCGGAAGGGATGCCTCGTTAAACGTCTCCGAGGCCCGCTTGCTGCGACGAAAAATTTTGTCAAAAGTCCACAAATTGGGTGTCTACGGACTCGGCTCGTCAAGCTGAGTAACATATGTCAGCCCCAGCCTTCTGAGTCGCTCCCTTCCGAAGGGTCATCTCTCATATGCTGAGGTGCCACACCATTAAGACTAGTGTGAATGTCGCAACGGAAAAGTTTGTCCAAAGTCCACAAGTTTGGTGTCTACGGACTCGGCTCGTCACGCTGAGTAACATATGTCAGCCCCAGCCTTCTGAGTCGCTCCCTTCCGAAGGGTCATCTCTCATATGCTGAGGTGCCACACCATTAAGACTAGTGTGAATGTCGCAACGGAAAAGTTTGTCCAAAGTCCACAAGTTTGGTGTCTACGGACTCGGCTCGTCACGCTGAGTAACATATGTCAGCCCCAGGCTTCTAAGTCGCTCCCTTCGGAAGGGATGCCTCGTTAAACGTCTCCGAGGCCCGCTTGCTGGGACGAAAAATTTTGTCAAAAGTCCACAAATTGGGTATCTACGGACTCGGCTCGTCACGCTGAGTAACATATGTCAGCCCCAGCCTTCTGAGTCGCTCCCTTCCGAAGGGTCATCTCTCATATGCTGAGGTGCCACACCATTAAGACTAGTGTGAATGTCACAACGGAAAAGTTTGTCCAAAGTCCACAAGTTTGGTGTCTACGGACTCGGCTCGTCACGCTGAGTAACATATGTCAGCCCCAGCCTTCTGAGTCGCTCCCTTCCGAAGGGTCATCTCTCATATGCTGAGGTGCCACACCATTAAGACTAGTGTGAATGTCACAACGGAAAAGTTTGTCCAAAGTCCACAAGTTTGGTGTCTACGGACTCGGCTCGTCACGCTGAGTAACATATGTCAGCCCCAGCCTTCTGAGTCGCTCCCTTCCGAAGGGCCGCCATGGGCGGTCTCTCATATGCTGCCGGGAGACACGGTTAAATTCTGTGTTTTAATAATTTCCAAAAAATTTTCTCAAAAGTCCACAAATTTGGTATCTACGGACTCGGCTCGTCACGCTGAGTAACATATGTCAGCCCCAGGCTTCTAAGTCGCTCCCTTCGGAAGGGATGCCTCGTTAAACGTCTCCGAGGCCCGCTTGCTGGGACGAAAAATTTTGTCAAAAGTCCACAAATTGGGTATCTACGGACTCGGCTCGTCACGCTGAGTAACATATGTCAGCCCCAGCCTTCTGAGTCGCTCCCTTCCGAAGGGTCATCTCTCATATGCTGAGGTGCCACACCATTAAGACTAGTGTGAATGTCACAACGGAAAAGTTTGTCCAAAGTCCACAAGTTTGGTGTCTACGGACTCGGCTCGTCACGCTGAGTAACATATGTCAGCCCCAGCCTTCTGAGTCGCTCCCTTCCGAAGGGTCATCTCTCATATGCTGAGGTGCCACACCATTAAGACTAGTGTGAATGTCACAACGGAAAAGTTTGTCCAAAGTCCACAAGTTTGGTGTCTACGGACTCGGCTCGTCACGCTGAGTAACATATGTCAGCCCCAGCCTTCTGAGTCGCTCCCTTCCGAAGGGTCATCTCTCATATGCTGAGGTGCCACACCATTAAGACTAGTGTGAATGTCACAACGGAAAAGTTTGTCCAAAGTCCACAAGTTGGTGTCTACGGACTCGGCTCGTCACGCTGAGTAACATATGTCAGCCCCAGCCTTCTGAGTCGCTCCCTTCCGAAGGGTCATCTCTCATATGCTGAGGTGCCACACCATTAAGACTAGTGTGAATGTCACAACGGAAAAGTTTGTCCAAAGTCCACAAGTTTGGTGTCTACGGACTCGGCTCGTCACGCTGAGTAACATATGTCAGCCCCAGGCTTCTAAGTCGCTCCCTTCGGAAGGGATGCCTCGTTAAACGTCTCCGAGGCCCGCTTGCTGGGACGAAAAATTTTGTCAAAAGTCCACAAATTGGGTATCTACGGACTCGGCTCGTCACGCTGAGTAACATATGTCAGCCCCAGCCTTCTGAGTCGCTCCCTTCCGAAGGGTCATCTCTCATATGCTGAGGTGCCACACCGTTAAGACTAGTGTGAATGTCGCAACGGAAAAGTTTGTCCAAAGTCCACAAGTTTGGTGTCTACGGACTCGGCTCGTCACGCTGAGTAACATATGTCAGCCCCAGCCTTCTGAGTCGCTCCCTTCCGAATGGCCGCCATGGGAGGTCTCTCATATGCTGCCGGGAGACACGGTTAAATTCTGTGTTTTAATAATTTCCGAAAAATGTTCTCGAAAGTCCACAAATTTGGTATCTACGGACTCGGCTCGTCACGCTGAGTAACATATGTCAGCCCCAGGCTTCGAAGTCGCTCCCGTCGGAAGGGATGCCTCGTTAAACGTGTCCGAGGCCCGCTTGCTGCGACGAAAAATTTTGTCAAAAGTCCACAAATTGGTGTCTACGGACTCGGCTCGTCAAGCTGAGTAACATATGTCAGCCCCAGCCTTCTGAGTCGCTCCCTTCCGAAGGGTCATCTCTCATATGCTGAGGTGCCACACCATTAAGACTAGTGTGAATGTCGCAACGGAAAAGTTTGTCCAAAGTCCACAAGTTTGGTGTCTACGGACTCGGCTCGTCACGCTGAGTAACATATGTCAGCCCCAGCCTTCTGAGTCGCTCCCTTCCGAAGGGTCATCTCTCATATGCTGAGGTGCCACACCATTAAGACTAGTGTGAATGTCGCAACGGAAAAGTTTGTCCAAAGTCCACAAATTTGGTGTCTACGGACTCGGCTCGTCACGCTGAGTAACATATGTCAGCCCCAGCCTTCTGAGTCGCTCCCTTCCGAAGGGTCATCTCTCATATGCTGAGGTGCCACACCATTAAGACTAGTGTGAATGTCGCAACGGAAAAGTTTGTCCAAAGTCCACAAGTTTGGTGTCTACGGACTCGGCTCGTCACGCTGAGTAACATATGTCAGCCCCAGCCTTCTGAGTCGCTCCCTTCCGAATGGCCGCCATGGGAGGTCTCTCATATGCTGCCGGGAGACACGGTTAAATTCTGTGTTTTAATAATTTCCGAAAAATGTTCTCGAAAGTCCACAAATTTGGTATCTACGGACTCGGCTCGTCACGCTGAGTAACATATGTCAGCCCCAGGCTTCGAAGTCGCTCCCGTCGGAAGGGATGCCTCGTTAAACGTGTCCGAGGCCCGCTTGCTGCGACGAAAAATTTTGTCAAAAGTCCACAAATTGGGTGTCTACGGACTCGGCTCGTCAAGCTGAGTAACATATGTCAGCCCCAGCCTTCTGAGTCGCTCCCTTCCGAAGGGTCATCTCTCATATGCTGAGGTGCCACACCATTAAGACTAGTGTGAATGTCGCAACGGAAAAGTTTGTCCAAAGTCCACAAGTTTGGTGTCTACGGACTCGGCTCGTCACGCTGAGTAACATATGTCAGCCCCAGCCTTCTGAGTCGCTCCCTTCCGAAGGGTCATCTCTCATATGCTGAGGTGCCACACCATTAAGACTAGTGTGAATGTCGCAACGGAAAAGTTTGTCCAAAGTCCACAAGTTTGGTGTCTACGGACTCGGCTCGTCACGCTGAGTAACATATGTCAGCCCCAGCCTTCTGAGTCGCTCCCTTCCGAATGGCCGCCATGGGAGGTCTCTCATATGCTGCCGGGAGACACGGTTAAATTCTGTGTTTTAATAATTTCCGAAAAATGTTCTCGAACATCCACAAATTTGGTATCTACGGACTCGGCTCGTCACGCTGAGTAACATATGTCAGCCCCAGGCTTCGAAGTCGCTCCCGTCGGAAGGGATGCCTCGTTAAACGTGTCCGAGGCCCGCTTGCTGCGACGAAAAATTTTGTCAAAAGTCCACAAATTGGGTGTCTACGGACTCGGCTCGTCAAGCTGAGTAACATATGTCAGCCCCAGCCTTCTGAGTCGCTCCCTTCCGAAGGGTCATCTCTCATATGCTGAGGTGCCACACCATTAAGACTAGTGTGAATGTCGCAACGGAAAAGTTTGTCCAAAGTCCACAAGTTTGGTGTCTACGGACTCGGCTCGTCACGCTGAGTAACATATGTCAGCCCCAGCCTTCTGAGTCGCTCCCTTCCGAATGGCCGCCATGGGAGGTCTCTCATATGCTGCCGGAGACACGGTTAAATTCTGTGTTTTAATAATTTCCGAAAAATTTTCTCGAAAGTCCACAAATTTGGTATCTACGGACTCGGCTCGTCACGCTGAGTAACATATGTCAGCCCCAGGCTTCTAAGTCGCTCCCGTCGGAAGGGATGCCTCGTTAAACGTGTCCGAGGCCCGCTTGCTGCGACGAAAAATTTTGTCAAAAGTCCACAAATTGGGTGTCTACGGACTCGGCTCGTCAAGCTGAGTAACATATGTCAGCCCCAGCCTTCTGAGTCGCTCCCTTCCGAAGGGTCATCTCTCATATGCTGAGGTGCCACACCATTAAGACTAGTGTGAATGTCGCAACGAAAAGTTTGTCCAAAGTCCACAAGTTTGGTGTCTACGGACTCGGCTCGTCACGCTGAGTAACATATGTCAGCCCCAGCCTTCTGAGTCGCTCCCTTCCGAAGGGTCATCTCTCATATGCTGAGGTGCCACACCATTAAGACTAGTGTGAATGTCGCAACGGAAAAGTTTGTCCAAAGTCCACAAGTTTGGTGTCTACGGACTCGGCTCGTCACGCTGAGTAACATATGTCAGCCCCAGCCTTCTGAGTCGCTCCCTTCCGAATGGCCGCCATGGGAGGTCTCTCATATGCTGCCGGAGACACGGTTAAATTCTGTGTTTTAATAATTTCCGAAAAATTTTCTCGAAAGTCCACAAATTTGGTATCTACGGACTCGGCTCGTCACGCTGAGTAACATATGTCAGCCCCAGGCTTCGAAGTCGCTCCCGTCGGAAGGGATGCCTCGTTAAACGTGTCCGAGGCCCGCTTGCTGCGACGAAAAATTTTGTCAAAAGTCCACAAATTGGGTGTCTACGGACTCGGCTCGTCAAGCTGAGTAACATATGTCAGCCCCAGCCTTCTGAGTCGCTCCCTTCCGAAGGGTCATCTCTCATATGCTGAGGTGCCACACCATTAAGACTAGTGTGAATGTCGCAACGGAAAAGTTTGTCCAAAGTCCACAAGTTTGGTGTCTACGGACTCGGCTCGTCACGCTGAGTAACATATGTCAGCCCCAGCCTTCTGAGTCGCTCCCTTCCGAAGGGTCATCTCTCATATGCTGAGGTGCCACACCATTAAGACTAGTGTGAATGTCGCAACGGAAAAGTTTGTCCAAAGTCCACAAGTTTGGTGTCTACGGACTCGGCTCGTCAAGCTGAGTAACATATGTCAGCCCCAGCCTTCTGAGTCGCTCCCTTCCGAAGGGTCATCTCTCATATGCTGAGGTGCCACACCATTAAGACTAGTGTGAATGTCGCAACGGAAAAGTTTGTCCAAAGTCCACAAGTTTGGTGTCTACGGACTCGGCTCGTCACGCTGAGTAACATATGTCAGCCCCAGCCTTCTGAGTCGCTCCCTTCCGAAGGGTCATCTCTCATATGCTGAGGTGCCACACCATTAAGACTAGTGTGAATGTCGCAACGGAAAAGTTTGTCCAAAGTCCACAAGTTTGGTGTCTACGGACTCGGCTCGTCACGCTGAGTAACATATGTCAGCCCCAGCCTTCTGAGTCGCTCCCTTCCGAAGGGCCGCCATGGGCGGTCTCTCATATGCTGCCGGGAGACACGGTTAAATTCTGTGTTTTAATAATTTCCAAAAAATTTTCTCGAAAGTCCACAAATTTGGTATCTACGGACTCGGCTCGTCACGCTGAGTAACATATGTCAGCCCCAGGCTTCTAAGTCGCTCCCGTCGGAAGGGATGCCTCGTTAAACGTCTCCGAGGCCCGCTTGCTGCGACGAAAAATTTTGTCAAAAGTCCACAAATTGGGTGTCTACGGACTCGGCTCGTCAAGCTGAGTAACATATGTCAGCCCCAGCCTTCTGAGTCGCTCCCTTCCGAAGGGTCATCTCTCATATGCTGAGGTGCCACACCATTAAGACTAGTGTGAATGTCGCAACGGAAAAGTTTGTCCAAAGTCCACAAGTTTGGTGTCTACGGACTCGGCTCGTCACGCTGAGTAACATATGTCAGCCCCAGCCTTCTGAGTCGTTCCCTTCCGAAGGGCCGCCATGGGCGGTCTCTCATACGCTGCCGGGAGACACGGTTAAATTCTGTGTTTTAATAATTTCCAAAAAATTTTCTCAAAAGTCCACAAATTTGGTATCTACGGAATCGGCACGTCACGCTGAGTAACATATGTCAGCCCCAGGCTTCTAAGTCGCTCCCTTCGGAAGGGATGCCTCGTTAAACGTCTCCGAGGCCCGCTTGCTGGGACGAAAAATTTTGTCAAAAGTCCACAAATTGGGTATCTACGGACTCGGCTCGTCACGCTGAGTAACATATGTCAGCCCCAGCCTTCTGAGTCGCTCCCTTCCGAAGGGTCATCTCTCATATGCTGAGGTGCCACACCATTAAGACTAGTGTGAATGTCACAACGGAAAAGTTTGTCCAAAGTCCACAAGTTTGGTGTCTACGGACTCGGCTCGTCACGCTGAGTAACATATGTCAGCCCCAGCCTTCTGAGTCGCTCCCTTCCGAAGGGTCATCTCTCATATGCTGAGGTGCCACACCATTAAGACTAGTGTGAATGTCACAACGGAAAAGTTTGTCCAAAGTCCACAAGTTTGGTGTCTACGGACTCGGCTCGTCACGCTGAGTAACATATGTCAGCCCCAGCCTTCTGAGTCGCTCCCTTCCGAAGGGTCATCTCTCATATGCTGAGGTGCCACACCATTGAGACTAATGTGAATGTCACAACGGAAAAGTTTGTCCAAAGTCCACAAGTTTGGTGTCTACGGACTCGTCTCGTCACGCTGAGTAACATATGTCAGCCCCAGCCTTCTGAGTCGCTCCCTTCCGAAGGGCCGCCATGGGCGGTCTCTCATATGCTGCCGGGAGACACGGTTAAATTCTGTGTTTTAATAATTTCCAAAAAATTTTCTCAAAAGTCCACAAATTTGGTATCTACGGAATCGGCACGTCACGCTGAGTAACATATGTCAGCCCCAAGCTTCTAAGTCGCTCCCTTCGGAAGGGATGCCTCGTTAAACGTCTCCGAGGCCCGCTTGCTGGGACGAAAAATTTTGTCAAAAGTCCACAAATTGGGTATATACGGACTCGGCTCGTCACGCTGAGTAACATATGTCAGCCCCAGCCTTCTGAGTCGCTCCCTTCCGAAGGGTCATCTCTCATATGCTGAGGTGCCACACCATTAAGACTAGTGTGAATGTCACAACGGAAAAGTTTGTCCAAAGTCCACAAGTTTGGTGTCTACGGACTCGGCTCATCACGCTGAGTAACATATGTCAGCCCCAGCCTTCTGAGTCGCTCCCTTCAGAAGGGCCGCCATGGGTCATCTCTCATATGCTGAGGTGCCACACCATTAAGACTAGTGTGAATGTCACAACGAAAAAGTTTGTCCAAAGTCCACAAGTTTGGTGTCTACGGACTCGGCTCGTCACGCTGAGTAACATGTCAGCCCCAGCCTTCTGAGTCGCTCCCTTCCGAAGGGTCATCTCTCATATGCTGAGGTGCCACACCATTAAGACTAATGTGAATGTCACAACGGAAAAGTTTGTCCAAAGTCCACAAGTTTGGTGTCTACGGACTCGTCTCGTCACGCTGAGTAACATATGTCAGCCCCAGCCTTCTGAGTCGCTCCCTTCCGAAGGGCCGCCATGGGCGGTCTCTCATATGCTGCCGGGAGACACGGTTAAATTCTGTGATTTAATAATTTCCAAAAAATTTTCTCAAAAGTCCACAAATTTGGTATCTACGGAATCGGCACGTCACGCTGAGTAACATATGTCAGCCCCAGGCTTCTAAGTCGCTCCCTTCAGAAGGGATGCCTCGTTAAACGTCTCCGAGGCCCGCTTGCTGGGACGAAAAATTTTGTCAAAAGTCCACAAATTGGGTATCTACGGACTCGGCTCGTCACGCTGAGTAACATATGTCAGCCCCAGCCTTCTGAGTCGCTCCCTTCCGAAGGGTCATCTCTCATATGCTGAGGTGCCACACCATTAAGACTAGTGTGAATGTCACAACGGAAAAGTTTGTCCAAAGTCCACAAGTTTGGTGTCTACGGACTCGGCTCGTCACGCTGAGTAACATATGTCAGCCCCAGCCTTCTGAGTCGCTCCCTTCCGAAGGGCCGCCATGGGCGGTCTCTCATACGCTGCCGGGAGACACGGTTAAATTCTGTGTTTTAATAATTTCCAAAAAATTTTCTCAAAAGTCCACAAATTTGGTATCTACGGAATCGGCACGTCACGCTGAGTAACATATGTCAGCCCCAGGCTTCTAAGTCGCTCCCTTCGGAAGGGATGCCTCGTTAAACGTCTCCGAGGCCCGCTTGCTGGGACGAAAAATTTTGTCAAAAGTCCACAAATTGGGTATCTACGGACTCGTCTCGTCACGCTGAGTAACATATGTCAGCCCCAGCCTTCTGAGTCGCTCCCTTCCGAAGGGTCATCTCTCATATGCTGAGGTGCCACACCATTAAGACTAGTGTGAATGTCACAACGGAAAAGTTTGTCCAAAGTCCACAAGTTTGGTGTCTACGGACTCGGCTCGTCACGCTGAGTAACATATGTCAGCCCCAGGCTTCTGAGTCGCTCCCTTCCGAAGGGCCGCCATGGGCGGTCTCTCATATGCTGCCGGGAGACACGGTTAAATTCTGTGTTTTAATAATTTCCAAAAAATTTTCTCAAAAGTCCACAAATTTGGTATATTCGGAATCGGCACGTCACGCTGAGTAACATATGTCAGCCCCAGGCTTCTGAGTCGCTCCCTTCGGAAGGGATGCCTCGTTAAACGTCTCCGAGGCCCGCTTGCTGGGACGAAAAATTTTGTCAAAAGTCCACAAATTGGGTATCTACGGACTCGGCTCGTCACGCTGAGTAACATATGTCAGCTCCAGCCTTCTGAGTCGCTCCCTTCCGAAGGGTCATCTCTCATATGCTGAGGTGCCACACCATTAAGACTAGTGTGAATGTCACAACGGAAAAGTTTGTCCAAAGTCCACAAGTTTGGTGTCTACGGACTCGGCTCGTCACGCTGAGTAACATGTGTCAGCCCCAGCCTTCTGAGTCGCTCCCTTCCGAAGGGTCATCTCTCATATGCTGAGGTGCCACACCATTAAGACTAGTGTGAATGTCACAACGGAAAAGTTTGTCCAAAGTCCACAAGTTTGGTGTCTACGGACTCGGCTCGTCATGCTGAGTAACATATGTCAGCCCCAGCCTTCTGAGTCGCTCCCTTCCGAAGGGCCGCCATGGGCGGTCTCTCATACGCTGCCGGGAGACACGGTTAAATTCTGTGTTTTAATAATTTCCAAAAAATTTTCTCAAAAGTCCACAAATTTGGTATCTACGGAATCGGCACGTCACGCTGAGTAACATATGTCAGCCCCAGGCTTCTAAGTCGCTCCCTTCGGAAGGGATGCCTCGTTAAACGTCTCCGAGGCCCGCTTGCTGGGACGAAAAATTTTGTCAAAAGTCCACAAATTGGGTATCTACGGACTCGGCTCGTCACGCTGAGTAACATATGTCAGCTCCAGCCTTCTGAGTCGCTCCCTTCCGAAGGGTCATCTCTCATATGCTGAGGTGCCACACCATTAAGACTAGTGTGAATGTCACAACGGAAAAGTTTGTCCAAAGTCCACAAGTTTGGTGTCTACGGACTCGGCTCGTCACGCTGAGTAACATGTGTCAGCCCCAGCCTTCTGAGTCGCTCCCTTCCGAAGGGCCGCCATGGGCGGTCTCTCATATGCTGCCGGGGGACACGGTTAAATTCTGTGTTTTAATAATTTCCGAAAAATTTTCTCGAAAGTCCACAAATTTGGTATCTACGGACTGGGCTCGTCACGCTGAGTAACATATGTCAGCCCCAGGCTTCTAAGTCGCTCCCGTCGGAAGGGATGCCTCGTTAAACGTCTCCGAGGCCCGCTTGCTGCGACGAAAAATTTTGTCAAAAGTCCACAAATTGGGTGTCTACGGACTCGGCTCGTCACGCTGAGTAACATATGTCAGCCCCAGCCTTCTGAGTCGCATCCTTCCGAAGGGTCATCTCTCATATGCTGAGGTGCCACACCATTAAGACTAGTGTTAATGTCGCAACGGAAAGGTTTGTCCAAAGTCCACAAGTTTGGTGTCTACGGACTCGGCTCGTCACGCTGAGTAACATATGTCAGCCCCAGCCTTCTGAGTCGCTCCCTTCCGAAGGGCCGCCATGGGCGGTCTCTCATATGCTGCCGGGGGACACGGTTAAATTCTGTGTTTTAATAATTTCCGAAAAATTTTCTCGAAAGTCCACAAATTTGGTATCTACGGACTGGGCTCGTCACGCTGAGTAACATATGTCAGCCCCAGGCTTCTAAGTCGCTCCCGTCGGAAGGGATGCCTCGTTAAACGTCTCCGAGGCCCACTTGCTGCGACGAAAAATTTTGTCAAAAGTCCACAAATTTGGTGTGTACGGACTCGACTCGTCACGCTGAGTAACATATGTCAGCCCCAGCCTTCTGAGTCGCTCCCTTCCGAAGGGCCGCCATGGGCGGTCTCTCATATGCTGCCGGGGGACACGGTTAAATTCTGTGTTTTAATAATTTCCAAAAAATTTTCTCGAAAGTCCACAAATTGGGTTTCTACGGACTCGGCTCGTCACGCTGAGTAACATATGTCAGCCCCAGCCTTCTGAGTCGCTCCCTTCCGAAGGGTCATCTCTCATATGCTGAGGTGCCACACCATTAAACTCACCCTCTGTATCTGCATACTCATCCTCACTGAGGGGGGCAAGTCTCTTCTTTGGGGAGAGGAGGTCAGAGCCTTCAACTGAAAAACAAGGAAACAAAAAGGCACATGTCACAGCGTATGAAAGGAAGATGTAGTGAAAGCATGCAGCTGTATCTGCAATTAATAAAATTAAATGATTGATAAATGAGAATTTACACCAGCAGGTATGCACTTTTTCAGGGTAAAATAACCGTTTGGAATGAAGGACAAAAAAATGACAAGTATAAATAAATAAATACATAAAGAAATGATTATATACATAAAGAAATGCAAAATAAAAACACTGTAATTTCTGTATTTTTTTTAAATTCATTTGGCATTTCTACATTAATTTTTTTATTAATCATTTCATTTCAAGGTTTATTATGTATGTATTCATTCATTTCTGTATTTCTACATTTATTTATAAATTGATCTATTTCTACATTTATTTATTTCTTTAATTCTATTTTTGTATGTTAATTGGGTAGGCGGTTCTTTGTCAGTCTAAAGCCGGATTGGTCGTAGCGGCATGATTGATTGGATTGATCTACTACTACTGGCTTGACTGATACCCAGGAGCTTTGCCTTTCCACTGTGGCCAACTCAGCGACTTTGATGCTAGATTTAGTGACTTGTGAGACTCGAGTGACGTTTTTTTCATGACGCACCGAGCAACAAATCTAGTGACTTTTTGAACAAAATTTCACTACTTTTCCTCAAGGAGAGTCACCAGTGCTGCCTCGCAGGAGGCAACTCCCTCCCTTTTAAAAGGGAGGAAACCCCCCATCACCGAGAATGTCGAACCGGTCTTTTATCCTGCAGCAGTGTAGGTGGCTTGATTGTGAGATGAGGAGCAGGTGAGTGATTGCAGCGGGTGTACAGCTTGATTCCAGTTGACCTCCTGGCGCTGCCCCAGCTCCAGACAGACACAGACAAAGGCACACCCACAAAAGGAGAAGGGGAGCAGAATTAACACTTCAGAACTTTAAGTAGCTCAACAAACTAAGACTCAAACAAACATCACAAACAATCTAGATGTAAAAATGCAGGGAAACAAGTTCTAAAGAAAGCTTATTAATTTGACCGCTTGCTCATTTTCAGAGAAGCAAATGAAGAAACGCACGTGTCTGTCACTGCAGTTCAAGTTCAAATAGGTAAACAAACATGTATTCTGACAGTTAGTAGTTAGCATGGACCACAACGTAACATGACGACTTCATGATAAGTTTCTTGATGGCAAAATCATTTTTCACAAACAGCATTAACTGACATGTGGAAGCAAAAATCAGATGTTAAAGTCTTGCCTGTGCAGTGACAGCTTCCAAAAACCGCATCTGACTTCGGTTGTGATGCTTCGTCTCTCGGCTGGTCTCACGCTGCTACATTGACTCCGCCCAGTTGGAAAGTGGGGGATGGGCAGTTGCAACTGCTTCCAGAGCCAGGTTAGAGAGGGAGCAGCAGTGCCGGTGTGGGGGGTGCCCCCTTGATAGGCACTTACATAGGCAACATGTAACCAGCATATATTATAATAATGCATAAAAATTCATCCAAACATCATAGTATAGTAATACACTGTAAGAAAAAAAAAAACTTGTTTTTACAAGAAAACACTGGCAGCTGTGGTTACCAGAGAATTCCTGTAAAAAATACAGCAGCACAGTAGATAACTTTACTGAGGAAATATGTTAATTGATTTACAGTGAATTAAATTACATCAGAATCACATTAAAAAACTATTAAGTCTACAAAGAAAGTGTGTTAATTTCACATAACTGTGTTGTATATAAATAGACCATTTCCTGTATTTCTTACAATTAAAAATTGCTTATTGTGCATCAATAAATGATCAAATGAACAGGGAAATATCAAACAAAATCTCATTTAAACTGGTATAACAGTAAAACTTTGCATTTTAAATGGAGCTGTTCTGTATATTATACATAAAATCTATGAATTATATGCTGTATTTTTATGTTTTAATAATCAAGTTATTATGTAAAATTTACTTATAAACCTGCAAAATTATTTCTACTACGCCTAGACCAAAACATGCAAAAACATCTTGAGAAAAGACAAGAGAGGAAAATATAACTTTTGGGACATTTAATGAACAGCCATCGTAAACAATTGGATGCATTTTTTTTTCCCAATGTATACAACATGCAAAGAAGCTACATGTAATGGTTATTTTAACTGTGACTGAATCCAAGTTGAAATACTCCAGAAGATTGGATTAGATCTGGAAATTTGTGTCACAAAGTTTAAGTGCCAGGTGCACAACAACCCACACTGTCCCTGTCTGGATTGTTCTAAGTTTTTTTTTTTTTTTGTTGCAATAAAAATATTCCTGCAAAGAAAGAACATCATGAAACAAGCAGGTGGCCCTCTACCAGAAAAAGTAGGGTTTACCATAATACACATTGTGGATTTAACAAAGTGAAATCATTACCTCTTCTCAAACAAACAGCCAGAGTCGACAGAAAGAGTCCATACTTAGGCTTAACGCCACTCGTGATCGGAGAATTCTTGTATCAGGATGAGGACTCGTGGGTTCACGTTGAGACCACGTTTGGAGTTTTTGAATCGCTACTTTGGTTCCTTTTTCTGGGTTTATCAAGAAGAAACACCTGTAGAATAAAAGCACCGCATATTAAGCATTTTCTTCTTGTAATTCCTTGCACAAAATCAAAGTCTTTTGCACTGGGAAGACTGCTTGTCTGTCTGCACTGTTTGTATTCCTTCCGTCATTACTTTGATAGTTTGAGAGCTAAAATATGCTTGTTCTGCATGTATGTTTGTGTGAGCTGCACAACGCCATGAAGGTCAATGTGAAAGGTTGAGGTGGGCGGTACTCAGTAATAGTGACAGATAAGAACAACCAGTCACATACAAAAACTTACCAGACTTTAGATTTTGATTGGATAGGTTTTAGTAATGAATGTAAAAGGCATATTTCGTTTGGTTAAGTTTCAAAACTACAACGCCTTGGTTCTTGGAGGAACGATATTTTAACAGACCTGCACCAAAAGGTTACAACCGGGATCTTGGAGCCAGACTCCAGGTCCCAGAGTCCCAGGTCCAAGTCCAAGTCTGAAAATTAAGTAAGCCATGTTTACTCACCTTTGAAGAAACTCCATGTTGGCTGCATTTGGGTCCAGCCTTACCCTTCAAACCCTGACAAACCCTTCATAGCCGTGACAAACTCTTAAGGGTCATTACTTCTCAAACGTAACCAGAATTACCTGTTAGCTTGTAAAATACTGAACAGGCCATGAAATATCTTTTAAAGGTGCATATTTTTTTAACTATAAATTATTTATGCATTTTAACTTCTTAAATCTAATTTACCTCCATCTAACATGAACTTAACCATGACAACTGAATATTAATCAGGCATCTTATTAATAACTTGAAATAATTACACCTTTTAAAGGAGCAAAAATATAACTGCTATTTATCGGGTGATAACATTAAGTCATGAAAGATATTTAAAAAGTAGTACAGTGGTATAGTAAGTCATAAAAAAATCATGAAAAAGTCATTGTATTTAAAAAGTCAAAACATAGTAAGGTGTACTGCAGGATGGGATGCGCCTTACACCAATTAGGGCCTACATGGATGACATGACGTTGATAACTACAACGGTGCCATGTATGAAAAGAGTACTTGAGAGACTTAATAAAAACTTAAAGTGGGCTAGTATGAAAATCAAGCCTAGTAAGTCTAGAAGTATCTCAATAAGCAGAGGGAAGTTAAGTGATAGGAAGTTTGTAATAGATGAAGAGGAAATTCCAATAATTAGGGAAAAATCAGTAAAGAGTCTAGGTAGGTGGTACAAGGCAGACTTGAATGAGGGAGAACAGGTAGTGCAGTTTCGGAAGGATGTTGCTGAGGGACTGGATAGAATAGATAAATCAGGGCTTCCAGGAAAGTTGAAACTGTGGTGTCTGCAGTTTGAGTTATTTCCCAGGCTGATGTGGCCACTGTCTGTATATGAGATTCCAATATCCACTGCAGAAAAAATGGAAAAATTAGTTAGCTTTTACATTAGGAAGTGGCTAGGTGTTCCTAGATGTTTAAGCACAGTGGCACTGTATGGGAAAGACATACTTCAGCTCCCAGTAACTAGTCTAGTGGAGGAGTTTAAATGTACCAAGGTTAGGACAGAGCTCCTGTTATCTGGGAGCAAAGATGCAGTAGTTAGTAAGGTGGTTCCAAACCCAATCAAGGGGAGAAAGTGGAATCCAAGAATCGCAGTGCAGGAGGCAGAAGCAACGCTTAGGCATACAGAGATTGTGGGTAATGTCCAAATCGGCCGGGGAGGCTTCGGGCTTGGCCCAAGCAAACCGGTGTGGAGTAGAGCAGGTCCCAAGGAGAAGAGAAAGCTAGTCGTTGCACAGGTTCGTAGACAGGAGGAATTATTAAGGGGTGCTAAGGCAGTGGCCCAGGCTAAGCAGGGACAGTGGGTGAATTGGGAAGGTGTAGACAAGAAAAAGCTTAGCTGGAAAGAACTCTGGAGCATGGAGGAAAGTAGTATTAGATTCTTGATAGGGGCAACTTATGATGTACTGCCAACTCCCCAGAACCTAAAACTCTGGGTAAATGGAGACCCACTATGTTCATTGTGTTCAGGTACTGCAACTTTCTGCAAGCACATTCTGTCAGGGTGTAAGGTTAGTCTGTCGCAAGGCAGGTATACGTGGCGACATAACCAGGTTCTAAAAAGCTTAGCTGCAGGAATTGAAGAGTTACGGAGGCAGGCAAATTTAGGAGGACCTAAAACAAAGAAAGTTGCAATCAAGTTTGTTCAAGAGGGAGAGAAAGTTGGTAAGACAACAAGAAGGCAAGGCAGCTTAGAAGGTGCTTGTGATTGGGAAATGCAGGTAGATTTAGGAGGAAAGCTTGTTGTTCCCCAGGAAATAGCCATTACAAAGCTAAGGCCTGATATAGTCTTGTGGTCTAGGAGTAGAATGAAAGTATATTTCATAGAGCTGACTGTTCCGTGGGAGGCCTTAGTTGAAGAAGCATATGAAAGGAAAAAGCTCAGGTATGCAGAGTTAGGGGCAGAAGCAGAGCAGCGAGGATGGAAAGTTAGGATTTGTCCAGTGGAAGTAGGATGTAGAGGATTTGTAGCAAGGTCTGTTGTCTCTTTGGTAAGGGAGTTAGGAGCAAGTGGACAGAGTGTGAGGAAAATTGTAAAGGACATGTCAGATGAGGCAGCAATATCCAGTCAGTGGATTTGGATGAGAAGGAGTAATGCTAGCTGGGGGCCCAGCAGGGGGAGCACTTAGGATAGACAGACTCTTAGGAGAAGCAAGGAAGAAATCCAGGAAGAGGAAGTGTTTTTAAGTGGGGGTGTGGCCTGTGTGAGCCTCTTTGAGACCATGCGGTTAGTCCAGGTGAGGTGGCCTGTATTGTTTGCTTGTATTGAATTGGTTTGTAGTGTGTCTTTGGCTGTTTAGGTGAGTTTGATTGTTTGATGTCTTGGAGAGTGGGGGAGTAGAGGGGGGGGGGGGGGGGGGGTAGAGCACAGCCTAACCCGGCGGGGGAGAGTTTAGCTCAAAAGGCATCTCTCCTTGACTCTACCTCCCTCATTCAAAATGGCCGCCACTTTCTCCAACTGTTTAGGGGAGTTTGTTTGCTGAATCTGCTTAATCTGCTAGTGTGTTTTGTCAGAGTTGATGATGGTGTTGTTTGTGGTAGCATAGGCAAGATAAAGAAAATAGTCGTGGTGTGAGGAGCAGTGATGGCTGGCATTAGGGGAGTGACTCTGGGACGCCAGTGATCACTGTCTAGCCTCCTGGAGGTGTCGTGGGACCAACTAGACGAAACAGTGGTGAAAGGAGGTTCCCACCTGATGACCCCAAAGACATGTTAGTTATCACTGCTCATTAGTCTGTATAGCTAAATTAATAGTTATCATAGGACATGTTAAGCTTAGGGAGCTATTCACCGAGTCTGGTCCATTTTCTGTAGCACAAGCTTCTTGTGTTTATCTTAAATAAAGAGTTATAGCATAGTAAGGCATAAAAAGCCATGTAAAAGTCATTGTACATTAAGTCATGAAAGATATTTTCTGTGGTTGTAGTTTAATTTCATTGGAGGTGTGTGGTCTTTCACTGTGCTCACAAAGTAAATGTTAACTTTGTTAAAATCATTAAGGTTTACACTTTTTCACAGAAGCTACTGTACTATAACTGAATACACTTCATTTTCACAGAAAGAAGCAAGAAATAAATATCAAATGATGAATAACATTGAGTTACACAAGAGACACAGGAGGTTATGTCCCAACTCTGGCTGTTTCTAAATACCCAGGAAGTTTTTTAGTCACACCAATAATCTACTCTGAAATTTGTAGCCTGTAATCTAAATCTTAACTGTTTTCTTTTCCTGAGACAATCAAATCAAGTTTGATGTTTGACAGCCAAAACAACGAAGTCACACAGTTCAGTATCTTAATCAATAGATCAGACAGAAATCCTTATTCACTTATATAAAACTTTATTTATATTTTTCAGTGTTTCCATGGTGACTCTAATAGTGAGAGTCCATGATGCGCTTCATGCTCATGAACTTCATGTTGCCCATGCCCATGTTCATGAAGCTCCTGTACTCTCCAGGCCTCATGTACATCATCCTGCCTCTGTAGTGGGGCTGCTCATACATCAGCCAGTGTCCGTCCATCACGTGGCAAGACATGCAGTTGGACATGTGGTAACGATCCATGACATTGTCACAGTCGTCCATCAGCTCGGACTTCTGGCCTCCAAAGTTCTCCCTCTCATAGATCCTCATTCTGTATGAGCCACGGTACTGGAACACATCAGTAATCAATATACAATCATTAGTCAGTGTTCACTGGTAGTGAGTTTAGGTAGAACTCAGGACCACAGGAAATCACTCGTTATTTGTACCTAACATACTACATGGTCAAAAATATGTGGACACGAAGTGAAGCTGTTGACATGCAGACACACTATCATCATCATCATCATCATCATCACTGTCATCGTCATCATCATCATCATCACTGTCATCGTCATCATCATCACTGTCATCATCATCAATGTTATCGTCACTGTCATTGACATCATCATCATCATCATCATCATCATCATCACTGTCATTGTCATTTGCATCCTCTTCCCTACCCTAACCCCAATCCAAAGGACAGTAACGGCCCAAGCTCACCCCATAGACACACCCCACCAACACACCACAACTCTCCTTCATCGCCACACCTGATACCCTTTGTCTCCACTTTTTCTCATCAAATCACCGACCTACACCGCATTATCAAACACAACTTCTCCATATTACAGTCTCAACATCCGGCCTTTCATAACCACAAAATCATCTCAGCCCATAGAAAACACAAGAGCCTTCAGTCCATCCTCGTCAGATCTCAATTTTCCGACCAAAGACCCACACCCCCCCTTTCACATAGTCACCATTACAAAAATAGAAAATTCATCCATAATCCATATAGTAACACATCATCCCCCACACTTGGCTCATTTTCCATCACCACAACCAACTTAGTCTATATCATCACATGCACACTCTGCAATAAACATTACATCGGCGAAACAAAACATTCCACTCACACCCGTTTATCACAGCACCTGTATAACATTGGGGAAGGTCGACTCCACACTCCTCTGGTTCAACATTTTCAGTCCCATCCCCCCATCCACCTCATCATAACTGTTCTAGAGAACAATGATCGCTGGACCTGTGGGCAGAGGAAGAGAGCGGAGAAAATTTGGATCCACAGGCTCGGGACCACTGTGCCCGGAGGTTTAAACGACGACTGAAGGAAGAAAAACCACATCCACCACCTCTGGGTACGGTACTCCAGAGCCTGTTCCTGCAGTTTTCTTGGGCCATGCGGATCCCATCCCAACTCAACGCCACGCCAGGACGGGAGGTGCATATTTTACTTTTTCTTCTTAACAACCCCCCCCCCACGTGTGTTTTACTAACTAATTACTATTATATGCATGTTTTTATTTTACTAATTTTTATGACTAGCACTTATATGTTTTTACTTCTACAAGCACTTATGTTTTTATATGTTTTTATCTTTTAGCACTTACCTTTCCTGCCCCAAATTTTAATTCCAAATACACCCCTCCATATTAGTATTTTCTTATTTTACAACTTACTGTTATTCAGCTTTCCTAGGATTAATTCTTAAGAAAACTTATCCTCTCAGTTATACTACAGATGTTTTTTTTTCTTTCTAAAACTTAATAATAATATTATTATATATAATATATATCTTATATTATTAGATAAAATCAGTTATGACTTTTATATATATATATATATATATATATATTTTTTTTTATAATAATATTATTATATATAATATATATATATTACATTATTATATAAAATTAATTATGACTTTTATATATAAGAAGTATTATTATTAATTATTACTCTACTGGTTTTATTTCCCTATGCACCTCCCTATGGTGATCCGCATGGTCACAAATAGGACGGTTCCCAGCCCCCCAACACATTCCCTCTTTTTACCATTATTCAAGTGTTCCTTTTATCTATTTTTTACTTCTCACCTCTCTTTTTATTATGTTCATTTATTTGCTGGGCCCATACCTCTTGGTAAGTTTGATTGCAGCAGGTTCCTCTCTTCTTCTGCCCGGTGCTCTGCCTGGGAATCGAACCCTGGTCCCCGGTGGGAAGGACCACTGCTCTCTCCATTCCACCACCCATCCTGTCAGATCAATAGGCCAGTGCACAATATTTTAACCAAAACCCCAAGAAATTTATTAATTGGAAAGAAAAGAACTACTTGATCGGTGATTCAGAACCCAGACCTAGACGTTTTTACATGTTGCCTAAGATACATAAGGACCCTGCTAAGTGGAGCAAGCCATTTGAAATCCCCCCTGGTAGACCTATAGTGTCTGATTGTAGCAGTGAGACCTACAGGACAGCAGAGTTCCTGGACTTTTATCTGAATCCCCTGTCCACTACACACACCAGCTATATTAAAGACACGTATGATTTTATAGATAAGATTAAAAAGTTACATATTCCGGCAGATTCGATCCTGTTTACTATCGATATTGATAGTCTTTATACAAATATAGACATTAGAGAGGGCATTCAATCAGTGAAGAACATTTTTTCTAAATATTATGATAAAAAAAAGACCGGATAAAGAATTATTACAATTATTAGAGATTAATTTAACAAAAAATGATTTTGAATTCAATGGTGAGTATTTTTTGCAGATTAAGGGCACAGCAATGGGCAAGAAATTTGCGCCCGCATATGCCAATATTTTTATGGCCGATTGGGAAACAGGGGCCCTACAACAGTGTGAAAAAAGACCCATTCATTATTATAGATATTTAGACGACATCTGGGGAGTATGGACACATTCAGAGGATGATTTTAAGCGTTTCCTGAACACTCTTAATAATTTTAATCCGTCTATTAAATTAAAATCCACTTTAAATCACAATTCGATCGATTTCCTGGACACAACAACATTTAAAGGACCCAAATTTAATGAAACCAATAAATTAGATATTATGGTTTTCTTTAAAGAGACGGATACGCATGCTTTGCTCCATAAGACCAGCTTTCACCCCAAACACACTTTTGCAGGTCTAATCAAATCTCAATTATTAAGGTTCCATAGGATCTGCACCCAAAATGAGGATTTTAAACAGGCCACTAGGGTGCTCTTCTCTGCTCTGGCCCGCAGGGGGTACTCCAGGACCTTCCTTAGAAACTCTTTCAAAAAGTTCCTCCAAATTAAGCCCCATATTGTGTCCTCTATGATTCCTTTTATCATCACTTACTCTGCATCCACGGTGAAGCTGGTCAGCGAGATCAGGAATGACTTTGAAGACTCCAGGAGAGGAAGGGAGCTCCTCTGCAACCACAGGATCATTGCTGCATTTAGAAAAAACAAAAATTTGAAGGATTACCTGGTGAAAGCCAAAATTAAACCGTTAATTGATTCAAAATGAAAAGGTAATATCGAATTCTTTAAACAGCAAGTATGGGTGTCTAATAAATAGAATAAAAATGTATATAAAATAGAGAATGAGGGAAATATTTTATCCAAAAATTGTGTATATATTATAATTTGTAAACAATGTGGGTTACAATATGTTGGTGAGACGGGAAACACAATCCGAATCAGATTCACACAACATGGATAAATGTTTAACCCTAGATAAATATTTTGAAAAGGAAAGACATCCACACTCAGCTGGTTAAACACTTCATACAGCATGGCTGGCATTCAGTACAGGCCTCTGTCCTCCAATGCAATCCAAATTGGACAACAACCCAGAGACAGAGGACAAAGAGGACCTGGATTAGTAAATTGGGCACTAGATTCCCACAGGGACTTAATGAGAGCTAGGAGGGGGACTGCATGGGACTGGATGGAGTGTGCACAGATTGCACAATCTCCATCCTTTACTTTCTAATCCTAACCCGAATGGGACTGAAAAATTTTTACAAAACAAGATTGACCCAATTGGCTACGGGACACACCCCGAGACTTGATCAACCTCAGCGGGGCCACCCTCAGGCAATAAAATGTCTAGTGATAATGGCCGAAATATTCGATGAACCTGGGGTCCACTACTGATGATGTGTCCCAAAATTTAGATTATTAATAATAAACAACACTGAATCAGATATCTGAGAAAAAAAGAGCGCTAAGCTAAAACATAGAAATAAAAAAATAATAATACTGGATCTGAAAATCCCAAAAAATACCACTTTAATCAAGACTTCAAAGCCTTGAATGGGAAACTTATTCAATAAAATAGAAAGAATCTACTCAAATTAACTCCAAATGAAGAACCCGATTAAAGTCTGATATAGACAAAGCTTAACCTCGACCTTAACCTCTGGAAAGAGAATTTGAAACATAAATCTAAACTCTGATGGTTAACCAAAAAATACCACAAAAGTATGAATAACACAGGAGTGTCAGCATCCTTATTGAAAAATATGTCCTCCAATCCAGATGAAAATCAATTCAAAGCATGTTTATGTACTATTAAAGGCGATTAACCTTTAACGGATTTTGAGAACGATCTGGCATATCAATGATAGAGATGGATGGGTTAGAGCTGCGAATGATGGGCGCCGGCCAGTGCATTGCCTTTGATTTCCCATTTCAACTGCCCAGTCATTGGACAAAACAGGAGGGATCATCGAGATAGTTTTAAAATCCTAACCCTTCATAATTTTATGTTGTCAACACATAAATAATATTTACTGCAGGTATATAAACTCATTCTGAACAATGAATTTCCCAGTTGTGGGATTAATAAAGTTAATCTAATCTAAAACAAATGAATAAACATGAGAATGTGAAGTAGTTCCGTCATTCATTCTTGCATTCAGTAGAGCTTACCATGTCTTCTGCTGCCACCTAGTGAAACATTGGGATACTGCATGCTGACTGGACATTAACATGTTAAAAGCTTTAATTTTCACAAACATTTCTTGACTAAATAGTACAACACAAACAACTTTAAATCATCTTTTCAAAATGTATCCAGATATTCAAATGAGTGATACAAAGCACTGCCCTCAGGAACAGACACTCACCCTCAACATATTCAGTAACCAAAACACAGTAATGTCACTGGTATTTTATTATTTTTTTGCAAAACAAAACATGTAATAAAAGAATTTGGGGTATTCAGGGGTTATACAACTATGTGATGCTTTACAAAAAGCAAAACCTTCTTACAATGGAAAACATCAAAATTAGCTACATAATAAATACAGTCTTTTTAAACACTATACAAGATGGTGTATTACTGGAGGTGGCCTAGTCACGCCTCCTCCATAACATTTCTACTTTCATCGGTAGGACAAGATCTTAACCATGACCAAAGGTAGGTGGCAGGGGAATGTTTCAAGCAGTGCACACAGTACAGGCTGAAATATGAAAAAAAAAAAAAAAAAGGGATACAAATTTGCCACAGTCCAGAAAACTTGTTTCTCTACACGTATCCTTGTGTCTCCAGGTTTTCCAGTTGTCTTTTTTAAGTTGAATAATCCTACAGGAGAACAGGGGAATGAAGAATGAGAAAAATAATTGAGGTAAAGGCAGAGATGACAAATTAAGACCTCCGAAGTAGGGCTACAAGAATTATTTTCTAAATTTATTAATCTGATTATTATTTTTTCAGTTTGTCAATTAATCATTTAGTCAATGAAATGTCTAAAATAGCTCAGAAAGTTTCTTGGAAGAGGAAATTCTGTGAAAAATGACAAACACAATTATTCAATTATCAAAACAGTTGCAGATTATTTTCCTATCTAGAAGGTGTTTCAGCTCTAATCTGAAAATGCCACATTTTCACAATTCTGACATTTTGTTTACGATTAATTGAGAAAATAATCTTCAGATGAATCATAATGATAAAAATGGTACCACTTTACAATAATACTACCCTTATAAAAGGAGTTATAAATGGTGCATCATTAGGTTTATAATTTGGTTGTTAACACTTTACAGATAATAAATAAATGATTATTAAAAAGGTATGGCTCACTGTTTTGCAAGACCAAGTAAATGCTTACTACTCATTAATCTTACTACTGAGTTACTATTATTTATAACTGGCAAAAGGAGCCTTATAGAAACTCATTAATAAATCATGATGTGTTTTACACTTTGAGGCATCTTTTACAAGTATACATGGTAATAACTCAGTAAGACGAGTAGCAAGCATTAAATATATCTTGCCAAACAGTGAGCCTGTATCAATGTATAAAAACTGCTATAACTTGTTTATAAATAGTTTTTTATGATTTATAAAGTGTTAACAACCAAATTAATAAACTAATTATAAACCATATATAAATCCTTTATAAGGGTAGTCTGATTATAAAATGGTATAATAATAATCATTAGTCTCAGTTATAATCACAGTATTTGTTAGATAAATAAGCCCACTTACAGCTCGTGGTTTCTTGTTCACCTTCATGTCAAACCTGCAACAAAAAAAGTAAGGCTGCATTAGATGTGACCAGACCAGAGACCTGTTTCTGACGGGAGTTATGGTGGAAAGCGATACCACTACTGTGTCATGAAGCCTAAAAAAAAAGCCCATAACAAGAACGCTAAATGACCATGTGTTTGTTCTTGTTTGTGCACAAATCTACAGCCAACTCATCATCAGACAAGACCAGCAATGGTTTATTTAATTGCTGGAATTGGGTAAACACTGGGGCGAGAAAAAATGAAAATACCCCATTAACAAGCAAGAAAATCTAATGGAGTTCAGAGTACTTGATGCTGGTATGCATTCAATATAAAGAATGAAGTGTTGGACATGCAGTATGAATAACTAGCAAGCTTAAACTCAAACTCTACATGAACAGGCAGAGCAGGAAAAAACGGTGGTAAAGTTGAGGATGGGAGTTTACAGCAGACAGGATGTAAACACCACAGGAGCAGGAAGTAAAAGTCAGACTTACTCAAAGTCATAATCAAACATGGCAGAAGGGCTGAGGGGGGCAGCATTAGGGGAAGGAAGAGAGCAGCAGCTGTTAGTTCACCAACCTGGGGCTAAAGCCCTATGTCTACATAATACTGCAGTCCCGACTATACCGAGTGAGAACACCACTGTCACTGTGTGTTAGGTGGAGCACCTGCTGTGTTAATATGTGGTTAAAAACACTGAAGCTGGAGTCAGGAAAACCTTAATTAGGTGGGAAACACACTGACATTAATTCACTGCAAAGTAACTTATTAATCTTCTTTGTGTTATACTGGTACTGGTATTATCAACAATTCTAAATAGCAAACCAGTCAGTTTTTGAATACATTTTTCACATAATCTATCCGCAGTGACTCTTATAATAAACAATCAGTGTGTGTACTTGCTCATTACTCAGTGTTTCCCAATCCTGGTGTTAGGATCCCCCAAAATGTGAGAGGTTCCCAAGACAGTAACAGGCATGAGAAAGAAACACATATCACACTGGCCCAAAAATTAGACAATATTTAATTTCTGAACAATTTGGAGTTATATTATATTTAAGGACCACACTTTTAAATGTTCATACCATCTTATATTCCTTTCACTTTAACAAGAGAAAAGCAATGAGGACTATTTTCTCCATTGACTACTAGTATCATGAGGGAATTTTAAGGACCTGAGCATTTAGTATTTTTGGAAAAACACAGCAGGAAAAAAAATTATATTTTCTTTTTCTTGTAAAATACTTAACACGTTGACCTCTAAGGGATTGTATAAATCCTTCAAATGGAACAGCCTCAGAATTAAAAACCACTCTTTGATAAAACTGGAGAACAATAATGTTTATATTAAGCCCTTAAACTGTGATGAAGGGTCACAAGTAGACATCGCTTATTTTAGGGGGTCACAGGGCCAAAAAGATCAGGAACCACTGCTTTAACTATCTGGGATATTGTCCGATTTCCTAAAAGGTCATGCATCCAAGGAACCTGAAGTGAGTAATCAGGTTAGAGAAACTCTGAAATGACTAGCTAGATTTCTTCAGGACAAACATTTCTTGACAACAAACACAGTGGGTTTATTTTAGGGTTGTATGATAAAGGCTTCAGGCAAGGACGCTATTGCTGTGATGGCAGGATGAAGAAAAGTTAATTTATATAGAAATAATTTACATTTATAAAGAGATTCAACACATTGACATGTGGACAGGAGGAGCCCGGGATCAACCCTGCCTGATTAGCTGCAGCTGCCTGATCATTACGCATAACTAGGTGTTGTATTCAAAATTAATTTCATTTATCTTAACTGCTCAACTAAAACTGTCAAGTTTGTATGAGTCAGTTTTCAACAAACAAATGACTAAATAACAAAGTGTGTAAATGTGAATCAGAGAGCAGTATCTACTATCACTAACGGCTAGATTAAAGAGCCTGCTGAAACACAAAGTCTTGTATGTTGATTTTGTACCTGTGTCTGTTTTTGTTCTTTCTCTTTTTGTGGCTGGCGTGATGGCTGCCTGAGGAGGAAGAGGAGGCTGCCTTCTGAGGCTTTAAGTCCTGCAGCGTTGAGTCCACATCTTCTGTATCCTCCTGGCTGGGCTCATTTTCTTGGTTCTGGAGATCTGGAGAGGTGTCGCTCTCTGTGCCGCTGCCTGCCTCACCTGATGTGCAAAAACTCATGGTCAGAAAGACTATAGACCATATTCACATGGCGGCCATTTTCCTCTGACGTCACGCTGAGGGTGGGAAGCCTCTTTAAGCCATTTTAATATCTGTAAGTATACCCAGTGGGAGAATGGAGAACTTGTTGAAAAACTTATTTACTTCACTTTCATTCAACCAAATTGATAAATGGGCAGATGAATTTGCGAGGATCCACAAAAGGATTCAAAAAAGGAAACAGCAACTGGATTGAATCTTACATCACGATATTGAAGGTAAGAGCAGCCCACACTGGAGCACTGTAAGCTGATGTTATGCGAGAAAACACTAAGTTTGCAATTAACATAAATTAAGTTTTAGCGCTAATAAGTTGTCAGGTGAAAAATTAGTTCACCGGCTTGTGCAAACGTTAAACATTAACTAACGTTATATAGTTTCACGATCAACCTGCATCAGTGATATGACAGTGGAGCATCACTAACTTCACCTTTAATTGTTTTTGTTGTGAAATGAATGAGTGTTATTCTACTTGTTTCTGACCGTTTCATGAGGCAAAGTCATATTAAACAGTAGAGACAGGAAGAAGGTGACATCAAAGAGAGTTAAGTATTGATTTCAGTGATGGTTGAGGACAGCAGTTCCACCACTGACAGGGCAAAGGCATAAAAACAAGCTGTCATAAAGAGTATCCATCATCTGTTCAGTTGCCGATCAATCGGGAAGTGGTGAAATGACCATTTATCTGATTGCCGACGTTTATGAGTCACAACCTGGTACAAAAAAGAAACATATCATCCTTTCAGTGACAGAATTTGAGCTTCCAACTCTGAGTGTGACATCAGAGGAAAATGGCCACCATGTGAATATGGTCTGTGGAGGAGAAACGTTTCCATCGCTGTTTGAAAAAATGACAAAAACAACTCACGCTTTTCATTCATGTGATCCGGAATCCCTCCAAGAGCACACACTGCCTATCAAGAAAATACATTTGGATTATCAGTGTTTTTGTTACATATGATCAGTTAAATTTAGTGTGAATTAGTACAGAAAGAAGGACTTACTGCAACTGATGTGACAGATGACTTGCTAAATAAACGTTCTGCTTCCTTGAATTTCCTATTCCTTCTATCAGTCTTACTATTAGAGTTCCTGTAGGAAACACAAAATAAAATGTAAACTACATTTGATTAGAAAATGGCTCCAAGTTGTGTTTTAGCTTACGACAAAGCGAGGAAAGTAGCTAAATAACTAGTTTCCACCACAAAGATAATCATCTTGTATTAGAACATACTGAATTGATCACATGCAAAATCCACTAATCTCCCATACCTTCTAAGTCTTAAACATTTCCCCTTATTAGTTTTCTTCGCCATACATTTACACAGACATGTAGAGAGCCCAGGAGTTTGATATCTGATGCTTACTTTTGGTTGGTGAGGTACCGGTCCCATCCCCTGATGATATTGCCATACATCTGGGTGTCTTCTAGGTAGCTGCCTTCAAATGCATATATTTGTCTTTCCAGGTTCACCAGCGTCTCCTGAAATATTGAAGAACCCAAAATTGAACTTAAAGTGATGTCACAGGTTTGCGTCATATTAGTTGTATCATGCAACTCTACAGACTATTGTATGTGTAAATCCCACAAGATCAGCAGTTTCAGAAATACACAAACCAGCCCGTCTGGCACCAACAATCAAGCCATGGTCACTGAGATCAAATTTTCCCCATCTCTGGTGTTTGATTTAAAGATTATCTGAACCCCCTGACCTGTATCTGCAGGGTGTTATGCATTGCACTGCTGCCACATGATTAGCCAATTAGATAACTTATAAAACTATAAACTAATAAACAGGTGTTTTAATAAAATGCTTGGTGTGTGTATATGTTGAGTAAAATACTGACTTGCTGAAATACTGAGTTGTAGCCACACTTTTGTGAAAAGTAGGTAATGTACAGAGATGGCCTGACTGAGGTGTAAACATGATTGACAGACTCAGAGTTGATTTGTTTTGCTTAGCCGGTGAATAGTTTCTATGTCAACATACATTTTCCTTGTGATGCATTCCGAACGAACCATGGGTACAGACACACCGGAAGAGCCAAAACAACGCGAGAACTCTGCCAAACCGGGCGGTGGTTAGCATGTAGCTGAGCTTACTAACCAGCTGACATATTAGTCTAAGTACGTTGCAGCGGTTTCTAACAAGCCAATGATTAAAAATTAAAATATATCTGAAAAGCTAGCCCCACCAGACTGAAAAGTAGAGAAATCGACCAACATATTTGCTAATGTTAACATCGTTAGCTTAGCTCTTAGCAAGGCCTCGGCTAGCAGCGTGCAAACTACGAGGTAGACGTTTAAGTTATAGTTGCCTGTAAATTATAAAATGCTTAATGTTACTTTCATCTCTGGGGAAACTGCGGTAACTTTAACTTACAGCAAGTTCTTGTTTCCTCTTCACCAGCTCAGCGAGCTCCCGGCGGGTGTCCGGGATCTGCGGTGGAGTCGCCTTTGCATGCATCGCCATGATGGATCGAGGTTATCTAGCTACAAAACAACGGCGGGTTGGTTTGTAAAGAGCGCCCGATTGACTCCGGTTTACCGACAGATGCCGCTGAAGGGCAGCTCCAGGACGGCGGGTCGAACCACTGTTGCCAGGTTTGTTTGACAAAAAGTATCCGAGCCTACAGTCGTCATAAAGTGGTCCGGTTTTTAATTTTCGTTCAGGAGAGGGTTTTTTGTCCACGGCCTTTCAGATAATGTTACATTACACGTTAAAAGACTTCACGTATATGTTTAAATGTACAGCATAATGCCGACATGGATTGTGAGTTAGTTGCTGTTGGCTACAACCCCTGATCCATTTATTTAAGTATATTTTCGTTTACATTATGCACAATTAAGCGCACTGAATGAGCTGTTAGCAAATCCGGTTTGCTTTGTACCATTGCATGTACTGGCAACTGTGACGTGAAACATCGTAAAACTTAAAAATCAGTTGATTTACAAGCTAGTTCTGCGGGAACGTGTCTTTTCTGATTTGATCTTGATTTGATCTGAACATATGTATATCGTGTCTGTGTGTTCAGATTTGATTGAGTTCTGACTATGATTTTAATTGGTTCGCTATTAAAGTAGCTCACGTTAATGTCCAATCTGGCAACTCTTCGTCGAATCATACACTGTTTTCACGTCGCCATGGCAACACGACCTGTGAGCTTTTTTAATGGCTTCTGATTTACAAATTTCATCATAAACTTTTTAGGCTTATCCAATGAACCATGAGCAACATGTACAGAGGATCTGATAAAAGTGAGTGTAAACAAAACTTAATTTCATTTTGAGCTGAAAATATAATCCGACAAAATGTTTCTTTTGATCTTCTAGCAGATAAGCTTCAGGCTTCATCCTCCACACCGACGAAATATCAAAGAGTGGTGATAACAAATCAAGAAAAGAAGGGGTTTTCATCTCAAGCAAAGAGATTCCCCTCACAAGTCTGTCTGGTAGGACATTTAACTCACCTTACATCAGCTTAAGCAATTAAAAGGCTAAACATAGACATAGTGATGTGTATTTGTTTCAGAATGACAACCCAGGACCGGGCAGCTATGGCTGCATTCCCAGTGCTGAAGTTACAAGTCCTTCCTTCTCAAAGAAAGGCACCACAGGCTTTGTTGCATCCAAGGTCAGGAGGTGTCCTGCTCATTGGCACTGATTTCAGGGGAATTCTGAGCAGGGACAAGGTCATAGAAATACTGAGATCAGCAATATTATATCTTGTAGAATATTGTGAGGAATAATTTTTTTGTCAAAAGATATTAAGCAAAATTTCTTAAGATACATGATGGGAAGGTAGAAATATCAATCAAGGAAATAAAAGTGGTGAATGTTGTAATTAAATTGGGAATTAATTTAGTGTTACTTTACATTTTGTACTTAAGGTAATTTTTTTGGATTTAAATTCTATTTATTTGCTATGTCATGTCATGTCATATCATATCATATCAATAGGTTGCCCGGGGTTACAGAAACCCACAGAGAGCCGTCCCAGGACCAAATGTTTACAACATCCAGAGCTCGTTTATAAACAAGTATGATTTCAACATTGGGGTGTCCAGGGTGTTCAGGCTGCCTGTGGCTGTGCAGCTGGATGCTCCGAAGCATAAAACTCCAGCGCCAAATCAATATGATGTATGTATGTGTATGGTGCATGTTGCTTTTAAGGACTAGCTTCTGTGACTGTGTATGCTGTGGTTAATGTACAGCTTTTTGCTGCTTCTCTGTGTTCAGGTCAGTTGTGGTAGTAGAGAGAGAATCTCCTCAGTGGTTGGTACATCAGCTTTCCTCTCAAAAATGGGACGTGACTCATTTTACACAAACAACAATGTGCCATCACCATGTAATTACCTCACTGTGTTCACAAATAATCTAATTTTACACCTTTTTTATTTTTTTACTTTAAGTTCATTTTTAATATTACATCATACATTTGTTATAGGCCAATATGAGGTGAACAACCATTTAATCCAGCACAGCTCCAAGGCAGTTTTGTCCCCCTTCAAATCTAAAACTCAGAGAATCCCTGCTCTAGTGGACAACCACATGCCGGGCCCAGGAGCCTACAGTCCCCACCAGGTCCCCGCACTGGTGAAGAAGGCCATCCTACCGTGAGTAAATAGATAATATTTATGGCTTTGGGTTTGAGTTACCCTGTTATTTCTTCTTGATAGTCTAAAAATGTAAATTCTGTTAACTGTGTTTCAAGGAGGGGGTGTTATTTGGCAATATCAGCGCCTCCTCTGATTGCTCCTAAGGATCCACCCATGCCAGGTCCCGGCCAGTATGATATAGGGAATTATGATGGCGCATCCAAGCATCCGATGCTCACTGCTGCATTTGCATCAAGAACCAAAAGACTACCCGAACACTCAGGGGCTGATATGAAGCCAGGTCCAGGTAATACTTAAAAAACAAATCCACTACATAAAACATTAATGCTTTTTTAAAATCTGTGAATTACTACAGAAATATAGGTGATGTGATGCTCAATGAAACACAATGTCCAAAATCAAAGAGAGGAGGTTTCTTACCAGACTCATCATTTCACACACAGTTGTAGAATAAACTCTGATGCTGACTTCTGCAGTGACCACACACCAGTTGTAGTCACAAGCTAATTTGAAAATCTTGACATAAATAATTTGTGATTAGAATAAATTTGCATCCAAACTGGAGCAGTGGGACCTGAGAATGGGGAATTGTTGGAAACTGATGACTTAAGTGAATTTAAATGAGGCAGTGTAAGGAAAGTAGGTGCACAAAAAAAAATTCATAACAACATTTCATCATTAATTAACTTCCTGGAATAATTTTAGGATTATTTTTACTTTAATTACATTGGTTTCATGTCACTATTTATCTACATATCAATAGTCCTGTTCACTATGAGCAGTTGTTAAAGGATTATGGCTAGCCAAGAAAAACATACCAAATCAAGTTTGGTTGTGTATAACTTCAGTCAGGAAGAGGCGGGGAAATGTTATGCTCTTGTACATAATTTACATTCTAGATTTTGACCAAGGACGCCTGAAAAGTCTGAAAGGTTAGTGCTGAATTAAGGTACTTTGAGTAAGGGTTTGTTATTGTACTCTCACCTATGTTATTTAGTAGTTATGATGGTTTTGTTCTAAGACCATATTTGATGTCGGTTTCACCACAGATTTCACAGATTAGTTGAAATCTAATGACGCATTATATTTAGCACCCTTAGAATTTTGATGCATATTGTAACAGGATTTTTCTAACCTAAATTCCTCCTGTGAACGAGCTATCACAAATCTTGGATAAAACTTTTCACATCAGATATTTCTCAATTTTGATATTTCTGTAGTTACCCTGGAAAAGAAAATGTGCAATTCATCCATGTTTGAAGCCAGTACGTGATATTAATTAAGAGGCGGATTAACAGAAGTATTTTTTTGGCCTGGAGCTGAAAAGGTAAATTCTCCCTTTACACAAAGCTGTGACACATTTAAACAAGGAATGCCTCTGACTTTTATGATTTAAACAAGAGACCAAGCTCTCACTCATTGAACATGCATCTCCATCTCTTATTGTCTGAAGCAAGAGAGCAGAGAACTCCCCTCAATGTGGAAGCTGTCGTACTATATAAAGTTCACTCTGATTTTAAAGTTTCAGTCAAAATGAGAAATGGTGAGATAAGAACACGATTTTTAGTGGCAGTAGCTCAGGTTATCCGTTTGCCTCTGACTGTAGTCTGTCTGGTTGAAGGAGATTGTATAATGTAACAGTAGCTGGACTTTCTCTTTCTCTTCTCAGGTTTTTATAATCCACAGATTTTGTCAAAGCAGTCCTTCTTTTACAACGACTCCAGAGTCTGGATTCCTGCATGAAGCTTTCAAAGGAAACTGCAGTAACTGTAAATTCTTCACATGCATAAACTGATTATCCTTATGTGCAAGGGTTAGGTTCATTTTTTTTAGATCAGTATTTACTGAGAGAGAAGGATTAAAAGAAAGTGTTTGCAATCATTTAGTCTTTATTTTGATGTCTTTGAGGCCAGTGAGATGTAAGACTGAGATATGGAGGATCAATCATATTCAGTATTTATCCAAACTGGAGATGTGAGGGAAAAGCCATATGTTTTCTCCTCACCCTAGTTTCCTGATGCTCTGATCTGGAGATGATATAGCAGTAAGTGTTGCTGCAGTTCCAACAGCTGCTGGTCCAGTCAGTGGCAGCCACAGTAACAGCTGACAGCTTGAGATGACACCACTGTGCCAACTGCTGGAGGGCAGCACAGGGGTGGAGTGTGACTCTCTATGTGAGCAATGTGACTGACTGGGCATGAGGCAGGGTTGGAGTTTAACCCAGAGACAAATGGACACATCAGTAACTGGCTCTATCAGACCTTGTATTGTTAGAGCAGTGGCTACAGCAATTTTCTTGTTTTAAAGCAATAGTTCCACATGCTGGGAAGTTTGCTTGTTAGATGACAATATTGACTGATTAACATAATAGATATTTTCATAATAACAATTTATCAAATGATGTAAAGTCAATGTTACAACATAAAAGGGGTGAATCTGCAGCTCCACTCAGCATTATGAGTTCAGCTCTCTGTTTATCAGCGACTCACAAATTTACTATTTAGGTTGCAGGCCCACTGTCGTCTACCTGCTCATCACCAAACAGCAGACAGAAACAGTTATCGACTAGCTGTTGAACGTAGTGGAGCCGATTGTGAGTCCGATGATTCCCTCAGGAGATAGTGGAGACACAAGCAGAGCTAAAAGGGAGGGAGTATAGGCCAGAAACACAACTCCAAATGAATAATAATGTTGATCTGTTACTGCTGGTTGTTTAAATAAGCAACTCTTTGCTAACTAGTGCACCATATCAACCATATTACAATTGGTTTCCATTGACCCTAAGTGGACAAAAATCTGTTATTGCAGAGTCCTTAAGATTTTCATGAAATCAGAACCTGATTTTAGAACCTGAAACTTATGATCAGCATCTTACAGTGGCGTTTTCTCCCTTAGGCCGAGGGAAGCCAGGGGCCCCCTTGTCGTTTTATACAAGAAACAACAAAACATGTTTATAATTCAGGAAAATCTCATTGATAACAGTTTCTGCCTCAATCTGTGCAAAAATCTAAAGAGTAAAAAGGACAAAGAGAGTGAGAGTTTTATAAATCTTCTCATCTAAATCACTGGAAAGTGAATAAGTGAATTTACCAACATGTTGAACTTTAAGGCTGAGGAGAAATTTTTACTCTGGAAAACTGGTAAAAACACTACCATTGCTGCAGCTGCTTACATGGAAATTTCAGGGAGATAAATCCCTGGAAATGACTGAACAAAACAACAACATGGTGCCAAAGCATTGTTACTTCTACCTCATGCTTGTTTCCATCTGCAAAGACAGAGGATGCAATCAACAGTGTCACCTGCTCGCAAAACAATCAGCTGGAGATTTTTCCCCAGCTCTGCTCTCAATAACCACAACAACTGCAGACACGCCTGACTCCCACTGTAGCAGCTGTAGTTATATTCAGACTCTGACTTCAGCAGTGTGCTCTCCAAATATGTGTACTCGCCCTGTAAAACCAAACCATTGTGTAATTTGGGGCTTTTACAATGAAAGAGGATTTTATTACTCTCTACTGTAGACAGTAGGGAGTAATAAAGCCTGGTGTAACTGCTGGCTTTTTGGGTTAGAGGGTTTTTATGTAGTGATTTGTGACAGTGTGTTGGAGGGGGAATGAACTACATGCCTCTGTGGGTTTATGGGAGGCTCTCTGCACTGCCCCATGTCTCAGTCAGGTGCAGGCGAGTATGGGCATGCACGCCCTCCAAGGAAGTCTCAGAAAAAGAAAAAGCTCTCTGTTGAAGGCTACAGGCAGAATGATCTTATCTGATTAAAAATCCTTCCTTCTTCATTCATTTAAGTGCTCTCACCAGGTTTACTGATTGATTTTAAATTAGACCAATAATAGTCTGAGAGAGCTAATAAAAGTGATGCTGCCAGCATCAGAGTGAAGAGATCATCATTTCGATGTAAGCTTATGCCTGTTGCTTGGCAATACATCAGTAGATTGCAGCAGAATTTGTTATGCTGTATGGTGTATTTATGGATCCTTGAGAAACAGAACATGAGGTTATAATGAAATTACACTAGGAAAAGATGAGGGAAAGGATTTTCCTGATGGGAACTTTTAGCTGTAGTCTTTATCGTTTTACTGCATCTGTGTCTGAAAACCATCAGCAGTGCATCAGTCCTTTCACGGATCAAGATGTGCTCTGATACATTAGGTCATTTATTTAGAGGTTATGTCTTTGAAAATACACCCCACCCCCACTTCATTCTCTCTTTGTTTTCTAGAAAAACAACACAGGTCCTCGAGGGCCTCTAATCCTCTGATATCAGATTTTTCAGGAGAAATAGAAAATCCAGATCTGCAGTGTCAGACACGGAAACGCAGTAACAAATACTCTGATATGGAAATGGTAGTCTATCGGTCTGGTGTGTTGTCAGAGAGACACTGGTTGTGATGCAGATGAACATGATATTGAAGGTTTATTGAACGCTCCCTGCATTTGTCCGACCTACCCCTGAATTACATTTCCTGCCCTTGCATTTCTGAATCCCATTACTGCATCAACAAATCCTTTTTAACAAGACTCCAGACTCAACAACAGAGACAGAGCCGTGCGCTGTTTCACAGACACCAGAAGTTGAAATCCATCCATTAGTCCTGATGGAACTGCTTCCTGTCGTGCGTTGCAGGGCGACCAGTAGATTGATTGGCAGTGGCTATCTTTAGCCTTTATTGACCATGTTTAAAGGAATACTTCAGACATTATCTGCTCACTCATAAGTCTGCTGAAGTTTTTTGAAGGGTAATTTTTAAGAAGGCTGAGCTGTAACTTTGCTTGTCCTGAAACTAAAGTTGCAAAAGACAGTTTTTAAATTTAGGCTGAACTATGAGGAATGAGTGAAATAAAAAGTGAAAAATCCGGAAGTGCAAGACTCAGTATCAGCCACAACCCAAGTGTTTGGAGTCCTGAAGTCTGTGAAGTCCTAAGTGTCTTCACCAGCTAAGTGGGTCATGCATATTTTATCTCTGTGGTAACACTGGTACATTTGGTCCTTTAGTATTCAGTGTAACATCATGTTATATTATCTATCTTGCTCTAATAAGAGCCTGAAATCAAAATCAAAGGTTCTTATTTGTAGTCAGTGCCTCTTTTTGTCCTGCTGATTCAAGAGAAAAATGATGATGACCTCATCTATAATTAATCTAAATTTTTAATCTAAATGACCAAAAAAGCTTGTGGTCAGACTATTTATAAAAGGCCTCTTTTTAAAAAAAGAAAAAAAAAAAAAGAATGGCACTCATTGCTCCTCTATATTCAAGTATGAGAGGAGACATTATTTTCATATAATAATCACTGATGCAAAAGTGTTTTGACAAAATCCATATTATCCATTAACTGATATTTATGTGTTCCCAGAATGAGACACTGTATTTTGATCAAATTACGTAAATAAACCGCTGTTTAATATCATCATGGTCTTTAATGTATAATGTTAAGGTTTGTCATCCTTCTGCTGCTTGTCTTGTTATCACAGAAGACTGGGCCTACTCAGTGTCCTGCAGTGACAGGAGGGTCATATCAATTATTAATTAGCTTGTCATCACCAATAATCTGATAGTGTCCTGTCACTTCTTATACACGAGAAATGTGGCTTAAGTGTGTCGTATGCAACATTTTGGTCTTACTGCTTATCTCTATAGAAAGCATACTATAGGATCATTTGTCAATTTATTGGTAGGCTTATAGAGACCTAGGTGTTATTTTTTGTTTGTGTCTTATTAGTATTCCAGAGATGCTCCAATGAAATATGTTTTCTTGTGATAATCAATACTTATTACATGTTTATGAAATTAATGTGTATTTTTCCTAAAAATGTCATCGCAATTTCCCAGAGCCTAAAGTGACATCTGCTTGTTTTATCCAACCAAAACTCCAAACCTCGAAATTACTACAAATAATATGTAATAGAAAATAACTAAAAGGAAAATGCACCAAATTTGGTTCGGTGGTTTTTTTAATGGTTTTTGACTGTCATCAATATAGTCAGGCTACTAATTATTTTTCTGTCAACCGTCTTATCAATAAATCAACTAATTTTATCTGTACTTGTTTTTACTGTTTGGTTTTTGAATCTACAACAAAGCATATTTTAGAACATTGTTATATGTTTTCTATGAAAAATATTTGTATAATAACAGGTAACTAAAGTTGGCAAATAACTATAGTGAAGTAAAAGGCACAATATGTCCCTCTGAAATGTACTTTCGTTACAAACACCTCTATTTTGCACAGTACTTTAGTAAATGTACTTAGTTACTTTCTACCATTACTGGAAGTAAATGAGCTCTTGTAACCGTTAATGAACGTGAACTGTTATAATGACACAGACAGTCGGTTAAAGACACGGTCCTGACCGCTCACCTCAGTCCAGGCAGCAAGGCCGTTTTCAGCTGCTGGAAATCATCTAATGGATCAGACCATTCACAGGGTCCAGGAGTTAAGAGGACACCTCTGTCCTGTTGCTATGGCTACACTCGATGAGAGAGGCCTCACTGCAAATAAAGAGCATTGTTTCATGTTCTGAATGTGATCCATTACTTAGCTGGTTTTTGTGGTTTATTACTGGACAAATTAGTTTCTTCCCTTGTGAAACACTTGGTTCAGTCCGGTTGTCCGGCATGCGGTTTTTCGCTGCGATCGGCGGCGTCAACAAGGAAATTACAACCGGAAATAAAGCAGGCGTGCCGTCAGAATAAAATGCGGTTACATTTTGTTTCTTCTGACCAGTTCTTGCGATGGATGACCAGGGGGAACTAAACTGAATGAATATAATTTAAGGGTTTGCTGATGCCAACATGCCGATCTTTATTTCACAAAAATTCAACATGAATCATTTAGTATTAGTTTCTTCATCTATCATTGAATTCTGATAAGAAAAAATTGTGGGGTGGGTGGTCGTGGTTTTTTTCAGCTCCTGAGGGCGGGCTGCCAGACAAAGTTTGAGAATCATGGTTTTAACTTTGCTCATTTTGTATGGTTAAAAGAGAAGAAGAAGATTTCTATTAATGATGATTTCACCCATTTTCAACCTGTAGTATTAGTTTCACTGAAATAACATTCACTCTCTTTCACTTTGCCATGAGGAAAATTCTGCGGCAATAGTTTGAGCATGAAACTAATAATAAATTCTAATAACTATAATGAATGAATTAATGATGATAAAAAAACAAATTATTATTATTGTTATTATTATTATTGTTGCGGTTGTTGTTATTAAGTATAGTGGGCCTATTAGTGTTCAGTTCAGTACGTTCAATGGCATTTATGTCCAATGTAAAACATGTATGAAATTATATACAGTAATTGCGTCACACAGATACTAAATATTTGTTGTTAGACCTAAACTGCTAAACAACTATGTAATGTGTTGAGCGTGTCCAAGGAATACGCGTTAATTTTATTCTGAAAAATGTGACCGGAAGTGTGTTTTTCTTTTTAACTTTCCTTGGCTGACAGGACTCACTAAAGCTTTTTATTCTCACACTGTACATTTTCCACTGAACACCCGTGGACCTACTCGATTGGACCGAGCCTTTAATTTTAAAAGACACTGACACCGTTTCACTTCAGTTTAACAAACATCAGGCATTTCCCGCTGTTTTCAGTCGGATCCGTTTTATTTCCACATCATTTTTTGGTCACTTTTTCCTCTATTCCGGTTGGATTTACAAAGGGCGTGTTTGGGCGAGCTGTACCGGGAGTTTCATCTCCTGTACTGGAGCGACTCTGAGGAATGACAGCAACTGGAACCGGACTGCGATCCGCCTGAACGGAGACGATGGATTATCAGGAGCTGGGAAATCATCTGGAGGAAAAGCTAACACTTACAGACAAATGTGAGTATCCTGGTCAATAGACATAAAAATTAGGTCATGAATAAGTAGAATGAAGGTGACAGCAGGGTGGTGGTGGGGGATTCTGAATATTACATTATTAATAATGATATTAACAACCACAATGAATCTGTTTTTATTTATCTATACACGCTCCGTCCAGTGATATGCCCGGAAATATTTCGCTTTTACAGCTGCTATAATACACGTAAATCTGAGAAAACAGGATGTTTGTCCCGCTGTCATTCCTCCATACAGCGGCTGTCTGCGTCTCCAACAGGCGGGTCCTGACCAGCACTAGAGCTGTGGTCTCCATTTCCAAACACGCCAGTGGTGCAGGGTGAAAAATGGCCCACATAGACAAACAAGGCAGACCTGACACTGGAGAGCTGGTGCAGCCCTAACAGCTCTGACAGCTATAGGCTATTACTAAACAGACCTCTCATTTATCTGCTTCTGGTGCAGGGATTCAGTTTGTTGCTCAAAAGCACTCCAGCAGCGCAGACACTGCTGCAGAGCTTTAACTCTGATGTTTTCTCACACACATCACACATCCCTGCCTTTTAGTGGCTGATTCCGGGACAACATTTAATCTCAGTGAAATCCTTAGAATTATGCACCTGATATTAGTGAGTCCCATTTCCTCTGGCGCTGTGAGGATTTGACAGTGACAGTTTTCTATGACAGGTCTATAATATGCCAGTACACAGATTGGTTGCTGACTTTTAATGTATTAAGTTTTTTTTAGTTTTGTCTCAAAAACCTGAAAAAGATTCATTATCAATTGTTAAATTCATCTAGTACTTCCTCTGATTTCTCAGTTATTTCACAGTAAATGTTTTTGCTGGTTGTCCAATAATGTTGTGGATGATGAAGGTCTGAAGATCTGATTTTGAAAGTCGTTCAAGTTGATTTTCTTTATTTCAGGAAGTTTGTTTGGATCTGGTTTTTATGAGACTGGTGAGCTGCTGCAACTGGGCACAGTTATAATGAATACGCTTGTATTTTAGCATCGTGCAGTTCACCTCCATTATATACATCTCCTCTTGACCTGTGTGAGAATAGTAGAAGGTGACTTTGTGTTCATTAGCAGAACCCCCAACCCCCACCCCCCCTTTTTTTTCATGTGGAGGGAGAAACATCAGCAGCAGCTTTTTATTTCTGCAGAGCCAGGCTCTCAAGGTGCTGTGTGTGTGTGTGTGTGTGTGTGTGTGTGTGTGTGTGTGTGTGTGTGTACATTAGCTTTTCAGAGGAACGACAACTATAGCACAATGGATACTGGAATTTAAAGATCAATATTGACCTCTACCGGTATTTGGGAGTTTTAAAAATTCAATAACAGTGTATCACCATATTAATTAGTATATATATTATATATATATAATATATATAACATGACATATGACATGAACACATAATGTCGTGCATGTTGTGGTTGCAGGTCAGGCTGCACTGGGTCGATCAACATGTGACGTTATCAGGAATGCTAAACGACGAAAAAGGCCAGGGCGTTAGATAAACAGAAACATTCTTTCTCTCTGACTGAGAGGTTTGAGTCTCACTGCAAAAAAGAAAAAAGAAAAAAAAAGCCAACCAGAGCTGTGAGATGGCTCATCTTCCCATATCAAAGTGATTTATTCAGGTCTGAGGTTGGCAGACCTTTAGTGTTTCCCCTAATGCATGAAGACCATCCAGATCCATAACACCCCCCCCCCACACACACACACACTTATCCTGCCTGACCTGATCTCCCCCGTCATCCCTCATACCCCCTGAAACCAGTCAACCAGCAACGTTACGCCACTTCATCACAGTGTGTTTTTGTGTCTGCTGCTGTCTGTGAGTCGATGCTACAGTAGGGCAGAATAGACCTGAGCTGGAGACACAGCTAGCAGCTTTCTTTCTTACTCACTTAGCGAGTGCTGAACTCAAACCAAGCCAAGACATGACATGTTCAAAGACTCTCTGTTTGTGGCTCACAATAGGAGTGGCACCGGCTTCTTTCACAGAGACAATTCACTGTTTGTGTGTCGCTGACAGAAAACCTCTAAAGGAGTTTCAGTTTTATAAATTACAAGTCCTTCTTTTTCCTGATATCTGCCAACTGTACTAACTTTTCCCTGCAGTCAGAGTTAAAACTGCTCTGTGGAAGTAATCATAAGACGTGGACTCCCTTTGTGGCTTCCCCAGTCATGCTGACGTTATGTTCTTGGCACGCCTTCAAGATCGCAGCCAGCCTGGAAATGTAGATTTTGGCCCAGAAACCTTCCTCCACCGGCTTTTGATTTGTCTCTATTAGTCACCCTACACTATTAAACTCAGGAAAAGAAGTCACCTCGGTCTGAGGTTTCCAGCCTGTAAACAGAGTAGAATTACTTTCATGTAGGACTGCAAATACTGATTATTTTCATTATTGATTAATCTGCTGATTATTTCCTCGATTATTCAGTTTGATGTGTAATTCTATTATTTCCCAGAGCCCAAAACAATGTCTAGAAATTGCTTGTAACCCAGTTACAGTACATTCAATTTACAATGATATAAAAGCAGCATATCCTCATTTGAGAAGAAAGAACTAGAGAATTTTTGCTCTTTAAATGATTGTAACAATTGACCGTTCCCGTGAAGATCCACTGTTCAATGATAGTTAGCATCTGTAGCCTGTGGTGATTTATTTGCTCTAATGTGAACTGCAAACCTTATTCCTGCTTACTAACATGTTTAGAGTTTAGCTTAATCCAGTGTTACTTCCAAAGTGAAGGAGCTTTTCATACATTATGGGTTACAGGTTATCATTCCCCGTTAGCACATCCACAGGCCAATATTTCTCATCTGGAAGCTGGATGGGACTGTGTCAAAGTTAATAAGGCTAATATTAGTAGTTGTTTATTGAATTTACTGACATTTATGCCCCAGAAATCAAGGCTAAGCTATCCATAGCCTTGTCTCCTAAAAATGACGTTTCTAAACAAATAAACCGCAACAGCAAATATGTTTTCACGTGATCACAACCAGTTTTCCATAAAAACAATGAGGACATGTCGTTCTTTCACATGCATACATGTTGATAGTGAACATATCAGTAACATGTTTTCTTGCAGAACAATACCCATTTGTATGAAGAATACGCTGGCTCTGAACATAATCCAGCCAGTGATTTGTTTCCTTCAAGTTGTATTGAAACATAATTTCTCAGAGAAAGGGTTGTTATCTGATATCATTTTGCTAAACACACTTTTTAGTCTTCATCCAAAAAGCCAGTATCCATATATATCATGTAGTTTTACATTACACTTCTTCATTTGGCAGACGCTTTTATCCAAAGGGACTTGAACTAAATTCAGTGCAGTACTGCAGAGTTTTCACACTGTTTTTTGTTGCATCTGAAGGAAAACTCAGGAACCTTCAAGACAAAGCTCCTTCAGTCACAGCTCTGCCAACTGTGTCTCATTTGCGGCCTGGGGGCTCGAATGCTTGTTCACGCTGGTGGGAGGGATGGGTGTGGACGGGATCAGCTAGAATGACTCTGAGAAAGTGGATGGCGAGTCGAGGTTTAGGCTCGTTGTTGTGGTGGGAGTGAGTGCCTGAATAAGAAGGAGAAGAAGAAAAGAGGAGGAGACAGAGCTCTTTCCTCTCCTTGCTCCACGTCAGCGATCCTGCGACCAGATGCCATAAATCACAGTCATGATGCTTGCACAGGAAAGGAGAGGAAACGCTGCGTTCTGCTGCTGAGTCTGAAGTAGAAGGAGAACGATGCAGCTTCCTGAGAACTTATGCACAGATTAGTCATGTTTGCCTTCGTATCCAGCATTCAAAAAAGATGAAGTCGTTGATATTGATAATCCTGTTCACACAATAATCCTGTTAGGGAACGGTGTGAGGCAGAGTTCTGTCATATCACATTTTATAGATTAGAGTCATTGTAGCAACACGTACTTTTCTCTACACATGTGTCTGTTTTAGAACAAATGTGGAGTGAGTAGTGAGAAACATTAGAAGCAGACATATACTCACTTTTTGTGATTCAACGATATGTGCAGGTACTTACGCTAACCAGTAGTTTTCAGGTCATATCACAGCTGTGAGGGACACATCAACATTTTTACTGATTTAATAAAAGGAGTCAGACTCCTCCATTTCTAAAACCAAGCAGCAACAGAACAACTTCACTTCAACAAACAAATAAAACAATAAGTCAAAAATCATACATTTGACCAGCTTTAGTTTTCCATGCTCTGTGTTACGAAAACCTATCTATTGGTACCTAAAAAAGTATGTGGTCTGATATCCTGCGCTAGTTACCGAGAACAGTTCGGTGATTTTGGCCGTTCAGCACAATGTTGCTCTGCACTTGAACGTAGCTTTAATATTCCAGCTGAAGTTCACTTTGAAGTATCAGACAGAGCCTGTACAGTATTGATTGTGTCCTCAGGGCCTCTGCAGCGAACCCAGAGGAACTCCCCATCTTTTTGTTGATTCTGAATCTCAACCACTTTTCACGTCTTTGGACGCGGGACTGTCCATTAAAGTTTAATTGATCGATATTAATGCAGCTGAATTGATCTTTATTCTTGAATAGTCAACTAGCTTCTTACTGTGTTTGTGAAAAGGGCCTTCATTTCTTCCTTTGAAGGAAAAGATGCAGAAACAGGAAACATTCCCTTTAATAACAAGACTTTATTAGAATTTAGTATTTAAGCTTCAGATTTATTTGTTTGCTTCCCTTCCTGTACTTGTCCCTCCTTACCCATGAGGCCTTGCAACATGTACTAGATGTTTCTGTTGATGTGCTACTCCAATCTCAGGGGACTCGCTAACAGATGCAGCCCCCCACTCCTGCTTTTAAGTGTGCTTGTGTGTGTGTGTGTGTGTGCGTGTGTGTGTGTGTGCGTGTGCATGTGCGTGTGCATGTGCGTGTGTGTAAGTGTATGTGTGCGCACGTGTGTGTGCGCATGTGTGTGTGTGTATGTTCGGAAGCCCTGATGTAGCTACATTTGGTGCATGCCCACTCAAAACTCACAATCACACACACGTGTGTCTGTCACTGAGGCTCTAACATTACAGCAGATATGATGGCGGATGCTTCTGCTAACAGACGGCATCATAATTTCATCTGGCAGGACAAAACTAATAAAAACAGCATAGTATATGATCAGTCACCTTGACTGAAAACAGATATGACCTGTAGTTCCTGAACATGTTCATGTTGTTTGTTTAAGAATCTGTAATCATGTGACGTGTCAGATTCTTTTCAAACGTCTCCAAGTGGTTTTCTGCTCTTCAGACAGATGTTTTTAAAAGGCAGATGAGCAGCACCAGTCAATTAATGATTTCTGCAGTCTCACACCACACTGTTTCTTGTTTTACTCACGCCAGGCTGTGGTGACCCAGCTAGCGCCTCATTAATGATCTTTGAACTTCTCCATGTTTTCCTCCGGCCTTCTACTTGAAAGTTTTCAGTTTACACCACACAGCTTCTGGTTTCCAAATTTGAGGAGTCTGATGATGACCTGCGCTGACCAGCAGCACCCAACAACAAGAAACAGGAAAACATCGTTCATAATTTGTGGTTTGCCAACATTGTTATGAAGAGAGCAAAGAGAAGAGAAACCGTTTTTACACCAAATCAGATTTTTCTTTTTATTGTTTCACATTTCACTGAATTTCCAAAATAAAACTTCTTGTATCTGTTGAATTCTTCCAAAAGAAAAACACGTTCTGCTGAGGTAAACAGAGCTCAGTGGATGTGGTTCCTTGGTCGGCCATTTTTTTTTATGTTGAAAAAAGTTTTGATTTACCCAGAATTCATTGTACCACAGTCTGGCTTAAGATAGTCAAGAACTAAACTGTTTTGTGCAACAGCTGATTTAGACTCGGTCTATCTGAAGTCTGATTGTTTGTTAAAGTCTGTGCTCCTGGTGTTATTTCAGTGCAGTCGATGCTGCTGATTGTAGTGAATAGAGACCCTGAAGCCACAGCTTCATATCATGTATGAAATGAAAGAATGGATGAATTCATGCATGCTTAATGTATTAAAGGGGCTAAGCTGTTGATACAGGATGTAAACAAGCTTTAAAAATGTCAAATTGTGCCACAGGCATTGTTATTTTTTCCACCTGCACTTCTTATTACTAAAATATTTATAACATTGAATTGAAGTAAATAATTTTTGCAGACCTTTAGCAGAGTTCAATCCTACTTTCATTTTCAATGTCACCATATAGATGATGACTGACAATTTCTTCTCCAGCAGCAGATTTTTGCAGACTCAAGTAGGAATACATAATAACCAAAAAGATTATTTAAAAAAGAAGATTTTAGCTGCAGTTTCAGCTAAAACATGATTTTCACGTTTTACACATTCTGCTAAAACAAAGATTCTGATTAATGGAATTAAACTCAAGAAGAATAGAATATGTCCTCAACAATTACAAACTATTCATACTATGTCAGGGGCCCAGTTCCTCATAATAGCTTAACTTTCAATTAGTAGTTATTATTATAACCAGGGCCCCATTCTTGATTAATGAAAGAATTGTTTGGTGAATAACATGACAGAAAACAAGTTGCCATATATGAATATAAGAACAGTTGATAACCAAAAACATTCCATTTATTATCATAAAAGACCAAGAAAACCAGCAATTATTCACTTTTTTTTTTTTACTTTTTCAGCAATAATTTTAACCAAAGAACTAGTCAGTCCCAATATATTTCAACTCACAGTCAGACATCACACCCTCATGGTGATAAAGAATTATATGAACTGATTTATCCAGCTTTCACTTTGTCATTTGTTGACCTTCTGCAATCACTCTGAAACAAGACCTCAGCTGAGATTAAACTTAGGCGATCATCACACCTCACCACGCTGCCAGGTCAACATGAGTCATCCAGACACAGTTATGTCCTACTTTATGAGTCCAAAACACCACGAGTGTGGCGGGGCAGCTGTGGTCTATATACACTGCTGTTGACTTGATTCTGATGTTTCCACCACAAAAAGAAAGTCAAGACTTTGGTCCTGAAAACTCCTAAAAAATACATTTCACTATCAAAAAGTTTAGCCTGGTTTATACAGGAAAAAGAAAATGACTGGATGTGATTAGGAGTGTGGCGGTGAGTTTCTTCTGAAGCTTCAGCTTCACTGATGAGACAAAATCATCACATCTGTGACTGTGACCTTCTCAAACTGATACAGAAAACAAACATGAATGCCACATTTACATCATGTTTTTTATACTGGTGCTCTTTTAATCACATGTTGTACCCACTTCTTCTGCAATGATTTCATTGCACATCACCGGAGAATTAGCACCAACAGCTATATAAGAACAAACTCTTAATATTTGCATAACACCAGTGTGTGGAAATGCACATTCATTTACACTCTCTTTTGCAATTTTCTCCAAATTTGGTTAAAATGGTAAATAAATAAAGGTAAATTTGGATGGAAGCCGACTTCAGATGGTGTTACGTAGCCCTGCTCTGATTGGTCCAGTCTCAGTGTAGATTCTCAGTAAACACCTGAGTCATGAATGTGTTTGTGTCTATATGTTGATGCCTGATGATGAAGCCTGATGAAGATCCCTGTTAGAGCAGATCTCTGATCCAGCACCTGTTTTTTGGTAATGAGCTAATAAGATAATAAATATATAAATCTGAGCAGTTCAAGCTTTCAGTGCTTTTTGATTCATGGTCATACAGACACATTTTGGTTTGTACCAACTGTTCGTGCTGCATTTATTTCTTTTATCTTTTTTATCTGTTTGGCCTTTCACGTCTTGTGATCAGCAGTTTAGATTTGTACCCTTCACCCTCACAGAGTGAATGAGTGAGTGAGTAAAATCAGAGTGAGTCAGCCTGGTGCAGCTCATTCTCTCCTTCCTGTCGCCTTCAGCCTAAAGAGAAACCTTGTGTTAACTTGTGCTTATTTACATCATTTTAACTGTTGCTGTTGTCGTAGAGACATTGGGATGAGGTCATGGCTGAGGAAGTAAAACTCCCTGACCACGACCTCAGGCACAACAAACCACGCCTCAGCTATTTTCTGTCTGTCTTGCAGAACAGCTTTTTCTCAGCTTTTAAAAACAGTTAATAATCCTCTCTCTTTTTTAACACCTTTGACCTTATTTTGAGTATCAACCTTAAGTTCCTGAATAGAGAAGAAGGAAAAAGTGAATAATAGATGATCTATATATGATTCATGCTTGGCTCTGTTTTATGTTTTTGTGACTGGGTAACCCACTTCTTTGTGGTTAGAAGCATCTGCAGACAGAGGAGTAACTTCCTGTCGCCTCTGATGAATCTATTTTAGCTCTCATGTCAAAACCCAAACTGTCTTTGTAGTATTTGTACTTTTAATAGCTTGTCCTATATTGGATGTTTACTATTATAAACCAGAATCTTGTGTCCTGATCAGTCACTTTTTTGGTTGTTTGGAGCAAGAAGATAAGTCACTTTGATTTGTATTAAAGAGTCATTTCACCTAAATAACATCAAGTCCTTTCATACAACATTTTGAGTTTTATCCTCCTGTACCATGAAGGTGAATGGACTTTAGTTTTCAGTGTTCACTGCATCTTATTTACATTATTACATTTGATTACTCTTTCCAACAGTGTTGCTCTGGATCATCCTCAGACCTGGAGACAGTGTTAGAAGTTATTTGGATGGTTTATACTGTACCAGTTGGGTGAACTGACCCTTTAACGTGAGGCTGTGTAACTTCACATTCTTTCTGCTGCAAATTACAAGTTGAATTCATAAGCAATAACACAAAACCTTGCAAACCAGTAAAGTCTGGGTTTCTACCACAGCCAAACTGGTTAGCTGGTGGCTAATGTTAGCAAATTCTAGATACATATTTCAATGTAACTGACATTAGTATTATTTCCAAATAATTTATATTCACTAATTACATTATTATATGGGCTTACATAAGCTATAACCCTCTTACAAGCTTTGAAATTTAAAACCGCTGTTGAGTTCAAACTCAGATTAAAGAAAAAAGGGAAAAAACTCTTTTCAAACGAGGAAGAGAGTCATAAGGGATGATCCGGAATTAAGTTTCACTTTCAGTTTCCAAGGGAGTATTAAAGAGGTGCACCGCTGTGTTGAGGGGAAAACAAATCACAGACAGGTAACACACCTGTGTGGACTCTTGACTTCTAAGCAGAGACAGACATCACTGTTCAGCTCATTAAAGACACTGCTGGTATGGATTACATGAACATTATCAACCAGAAGTATTGCATTTAGTTCAGGTGTACACGTGTTATATAATTTTGATAAATATTAAATGATTGATCTGTTATGTTAAGCAGCATGTATGGCATAGTTTGATTCGATTGATCAATTTATAGATGTTTGTTGCTCTTACCTGTTTGAGTTATGGGGATGTGAATATTATTTAAAATTATTTAAGAATAACGCTGCAAACAAAAAATGTAAGAGTATGGTTTATTGTTCTTTACTAATAAGTAAACGAATGTACTGTAAAAATATTTGGTTAAGTAAGAGGTAAATAATAGTTAAATGAGGAAATATCAAATTTAAAGAGTGGATGTATTTTATTTTTGAGAATAATAGATTTCATGTGCAATTTTCTTTTGTTTCTTCAAAGGTTATCAAACTAAAAAACTACTTAACACTCAGTATCAAAACAACCTGGACTGAGGATAAAAGAAGGAACGTAAAGTGAGTTGCTCTGTGCGTCCTTTAAAGGTAACCAAGCCATTTTCAAGTTTGGCCAGGAGGTGAACAAAAATCTGGTGTAACTTGACAACAACTCTGCTGGAAACCTTAAAAAGTTTCTGCTAACATGTCTTCACTCCAAGTAAATCCACGGTCGTTGGCTGAAACGAGAAGCTATTGTTTTCTACTTCTGTGTGAAATCAAAGGCAGATTGTTTCAAACATTACGGTTAAATTTATCATTTTAAATACAACAGGTGAGAATGGAAAACCTGACGGGCATGAGAGTGGTGTCACTAAGTGAAAGGTCAGTTCACTTCAAGCCAGACTTGCACAATAAAGAGAAAATGCAGCATTCTCCACAACTAATGTCAGAGTGAGTGGTCTGTCATTGAAACCTTGCTCTTTCATCAGTACAGACAGGCAGCAGTTATCCTCTGTGACACTGATTAGTGGCTCTGCTTGTTGTTGTTCCTGCGACCTGAACTCATTACGAACACAGCTGTTGGTCCGGTGACCTCACGGAGTGACAGGAAACTGGATGTTTGTTGCCCGAGAGTGTTTCCATTTTTTTATCCCCAGAGGAAGAGGTGGAGGAACTGTCCGTCAGGGGCACATGTGCTCCTTGATGTGTTACTTGGTGAAATCTCTGTTTTTGGTTCTTATATTTTTAGAGTCAGTTGGTGTATTTGTGCATTTTGTGGAAGTAAAAACAAAGAGATTTTATCCTGTTGCCTTGAGTACACATACACTCTTCCCTTTAAGTCCTCATGTGGACGACGTAGTCACATACAAAAGACACATTTGCTGTATAAACATGTGCAGGGGAAACGTGGATGCCAGGGATTCCTGAGGTTGGCCTGACCCAGATCCAACATGTCCCACTCATCACAAAGACGCACACACACTGACACACACACACACACACAGACACACACACACACACACACACACACACACGCATTAACACAATCTCATGCACATTACTCCAAACAATAGATTGTGACCTGCTTCACATGGGGCTCACTGATTGAAGGGGTGGTTTGATTTTAATATTTTTCTTTTTGCTGAAGCTAAAATGAGACAAACTTTTGATGTTACATTCTTAATCTTACAGTATGGAATAAATCTTTCTAGAATATATACATACATCCCCAGCAGCTGTAGACAGGAGTAAAAGTTTGACAAAATTAAATTGAATTAAATTTTAATACTGAAATGAGCAACTTTGAGTATGTCACCATCTTAATCACTAGGTTGCCATGACACCCCTTAAAGATGTAGTTTTTTTACTATGTGGCTGAGCTGATGAGCTCAGCTAAACTAATCTCAGTTATCTAACATAGCTTTGAACTAGATGAATCTATGACTGTGTTTGACCCCCTTCATAGAAAATGAATAAGTGGCAGCACCTGTGTGTTCCTAGCGTTAGCATTAACAGCTGTTTACCTACCTGTTTTGACAAGAGCTTCGCCATTGTTGCATTTACACCACAAGATGCTTTAATGTGTCCTCTGAGCAGCTGCTTTTTCAGGGCAGATATGGCACTACAGTGACTCAGTATCGGAAAGTGATGAGACAGTCTGACCAGGCCGGGGCTAGCTTGTTAGCATGCTAACTTCAGTACATGAAAAGAAGTGATAGAAATAGAAGAAAAACAAGAGGGTTGCTTTCCACCTGTGGAGACAGCTGTTGGTGAGTAAACAAATTAATTTTGATGCCAAACTCAAAACGTTTCTTCTAGACTGGTGAGTAAACAGCTGTGCTAACAATGCTAACGTTAGCTATGTAGTAATAGCAAAACTTATAAATAACCTTTAAAGGGAACATCACACTACAAAACCAACATAACAGAAAAATACATGTATCTTGCAATTCAGGGACTTTGTTTATTAATTTCATGTTTTCATAGATAATGGAAACAGCAGTTTACTACATTATTTCTGTCACATCAAACCCACAGCTGAATGCACAAGTTTACACCTTTTCTCAGCAGCATTGTAAAGGGAACTCTGGGAAATGCAGTGCAGTACTTGCTGAACTACAATATCAATCATAAGCATCCGTGGCTCGATGTGGCTTCAGTTTGGCAGGTTACCAGCTCTCATTTGGACATCGTACCCTGTCTGATTCTATTATTGGTTAAAACAGTTTTTATGCCCGATGGATTAGGATTTTACCAGCCAACGTGGCCCACACACAAACAAAGTAAAGTTTCCTGCCCTGTCTGTGCAGTCAATCTGCTGCACCACATGGTGCAGTTTGTGGTCACTGTGCCGTCCCGAGGTGCCTCCACAGAAGCCAGCCCCTTTTATGGCCGACATTCTCAGTATGGTGCTTATCGCTATTTATAAACCTGGAGTCTGTCACAGTGGCACGGAAACCTGAGCTGACTGTGGAGGGTTGAGGAGCTGAGGGGTGGGGGTGGGGGGCTGGGTGAACATCAAGCTGAATTTGTGTTTCTATGTTAAATGGAGCTCATCACATGTGATAAGATGCACTTGTTGACTTTATGCTGAGCGTTTCTGAAAGGCTGTATGAATCTTTATTGTTGTTATATTTGAAACATGACCATTAATGTGAAGGCCACACATTTCAATGAAGGTATTATCCCATATTATAATTATGATTCAACTAGAATGTAGCTCAGCGGTTGGTATAAGATGCACTTATTGTCAGTGGGACATGTAAACAGGAAGTGTACAGTCATGTTTTCATGGATTCAATTAGCTGTATGCTGTTACAACTTGAGCCCCATTTCATTTGTCCTGTATTTCTTAGCACCATATAAAGTCAAACTCATTCTCAGCAGTGACTCTTCACAATGTTCTCATGGACAGACATGTATCAGTGGATTACTGTGACAGTGAAGAAAACATGAGGATCACTCCTGAATCTGTAGGGAGCATCTCCTTTTGATAAATTCTAAGTCAATTTGTTGTTGTTTATTAATGATGCACAGTGGACATGATAATATCCAGGGAAAGTGTAAGTCACACTGAATCTACAAAGATGGGTATCATATCTGTATGTGTGTCTGGCTGAGTTATGGCTGTGAGAAGGAGTTTTTGATGCAGATTCTTTCAGTTGAATACAAAGGGTTTTACTGTAACTTCCTTTCTTCCATGAGCTGTGTGTGTGTGTGTGTGTGTGTGTGTGTGTGTGTGTGTGTGTGTGTGTGTGTGTTGGTAAAACTTTAATCTAGACGAATAAATACATTTCAGATCCATCAGAAAGATTTAGTGAATCATCTTGGGTGTAATATTTCTTTTCATGTTGTGCATTCATGATTTCAACCCATTTCTGTCAACCACATAAAGTCAAACTATGCAGCTATTGCTGAACAGCAGCTGCTGTAGCCAGAAAAAGGCAATTAAAAGACGGTGAATGCTAATGCACACATAGTGTCTGTAGATTAATAGCGTATAAAGAAGTGAGTCCTAATGAAAGAACCAATCCCAACTTCCCAGCAGTTTGTGACGGATCACGTGTGTTTGGAACTTTTGATTTGACTTTTTTTAATTTCCTCCCTTTGCTCCTTGTTTGTAACTAAAATAATAATGTTGGATCAGATCTGATGAAAGCAGATTTGCAATTTATCATCATGTCATCATAGGACAGATAACTACACACAGTTCAGTCTCTGTGTTTGTACTGACATGTTTGTTCATTGTTCTTCTTCTGACTTATTCTTTATGTTTAACACTTCCACTGGTAATCATGGTAACTTACAGAAAGTGTGTCTTAAAGGGCCCAAAGTGTCAGCTAGAGAGCCCTCATGGACCTGATGGTTTTACCCTCATGGACTCACTAGGAACGCGCCTCAGAGTCTGTGAGGGTGGACGTTGGGATCGGTCCAAAGAGTCACAAGATGAAGAGCCTCAGTAACACTAGTTACTCAGCAGAATCTATCTGAGGTTTGTCTGAAGCTGCAGGTCACATCAGACCAAGTTAGAGTGAAGCAGTAGAGTTTATTGAATTGAGCAAAGCTGCATTTTATTGCTCATGAATTAAATGTTCATTTGTGAGACAAGAATATTCAGTTTCTTCTTTCAAAGGTTTGAACTGTAGCTCATTTATTCAAGTGCTGCACACAACCCCCATACCCCCCCTGCACTCATGGTAATAACTAGTTTGAGTGAACTGTGCAACATAAACCAGACTCACATGAGGGATCTGGTCCTCTGACATTGTTTCTAGTTTCCTAGCTTTTCGTTCCGGCACTTATTGGTTTAACGGCATTACAATTACAACATTACAATAAACTAGACACAGTCCAGAGCACAAAGTGCAATATCTAGATATTTGGGAGATACATAATGGAAGAGCAAGAGAGAAAGGAGTGTCTCTAACAATCATCTTCTCCTGTAAGTGTTGGACACTTTCTACTTAAAGAAAGACAGTGAGTCTTTTTTTTACAAGGTTCAATGTATTCCTCCCTATAAACATGGAAATTGCATTTGTCCCATAATCAACCAATGATAATAGGAAACATTCAAACCACAGAATGAAAAAAAACTGATTGTTGTCTCGTCTCTAGATTTACTACATTTGTCTGATGTGTATAATGTTTTGTTATGGTGGCAGTGTGATCAGCACCACTTGCTAATGTGCTTGACTTGACTTGTCTGTCTTTTAGCTACAATACTGTGAGTCTAGGAACTCAGCTGATCTTAGTCATCATGATCGTTCCTTCTTTTGGTCTCTTACCGTTTCTCTTTCAGCCATACAAGGCTGGTAAACTGATCAGATTCAGATAGTCAGCCACACTTGCGAATAAGTAATCTCCTCCAGTGAGGACGAGACCTGCAATCCTCTTTTTGCCAAATCCTAATCCTTTTTTCAGCATCAGGTAGTCCGTCCTGTCTGAACATGATCCTTTTGATGATGATCTTTTTCTTCAGGTTTCTCTCTTATCCAAACACATCCTATTATTCCTCCATTAGTATTCTGTAGTGCAGCCTGTGCTGCCATTAAGCTCTGTGTTAAAGTACAGTGGGGGCAGTTGGAGAGGAGCCCAGTGTTAATCTGTGATTTTTGTGGTTCGGTGAGCGTTTGGACGGGTCTGAGCGTCTCACTCCATCTGCCCATTGTTGGCTGAGTGGAGTGGAGCCTCTCACCTTCCTCCCCCAGTATCTCTGAGCTCCCAGCTCATTATTTCTCCAGCTCTGTGCCTCTGTGTTTCAGTCTTTATCTCTTTTTGTCTTCTTAAATCCTTTTTTTCTCCTGTCATTACAAAAACAGCACTGCACCATTCTGCTCTCTCATTGTCCTCCAGCTCTCCTTTCTCTGTAAATCTCTCATGTCCTTGTAGAAGAATTTCTCTTCCTTCCTGCTCCTTCTCGCTCCCTGTCCTCCCTCCTCGCGTCACTGCAGCTCTGTACAGTTTGTCATCAATGTCTCCAGCGTGACGTTGAAGGGAGGAAAGACTCGGACAAGCAGCAGCTGAGCAGAGGAACGGTATCAGCGGGGATTAAAACAGGATGTGTTTTGTGGCTTTTCTCTCTCTTTGTCACCCTTCGTAAAGGTCACAGGTCAGGAAGTCTGGCCTCATGACTGGATCTGGGTGGAGACATGAATGGTGCTCATGTAAGGAAGTTTTTAAAATGTTGCAGAAAACATGATGTTAAATCGAGGACTGCAACTAACGAGTATTTTCTTTTTTAATAATTCAGTTAATTATTCATTTTCTCGACTTATTGAGTAGGGTCAGGGCTTCACCACCAATTTTACATGTATTTCTTTGGATATTGATCCATACTGTGGATTAAAGTTCAGGATATCTTCATACTCTGTAAATACAACACTGAAACGCCTTAGACACCGTTTTGACTGTTCAGTCTGTGAAAAGTCAATAACTGTGAAATCCCTCAAACCAGTTTCACAAAGTCCAGAGTCCAAAAATGATCAAACTGGGGAGGAGCTGGAACCAGGAAATGTAGTTGTAAAAATTAATTTAACAAATATTTAATTCTGAAACTTTTCATTGATTAAAAACATTTATCTAAACAAGTGGTGATGTTGAGTCAGAGAGACATTTTTAACACTCACCCACAATCTTATAAAATCCTCATGTGGAGCATTTTGTGCCCGACGGTGAAGTCAGTGAATTTACAGATCATTTGGCTCCGTTGGGATAATTAAGCAAATCTAGTGTTAATTATTCCCGTGATAATCACTATGTAAGTATTTCTTCTTTTTAGGGAAGAAAGTTTTACACAATCTCCATGTTTTCATCTTCCCCTTTAGGAAAATTCAATGTGTATCTGAGCTTCTCCATCCTTTTTATTTTACTGCTAATCTGCTGCTTTGGCTACACGCCATTTTATTTCCTCGCTGTTTTATTCCCAAGACGTTCATCTCCCCTGCTGCTGGTGTGTTTGACTCTGTTGACAGGAAGCCTTTTCTCTGCAGGACCTTTAGGGACACAGGGGGAAGTGTAGCATCCACAAGTCAGCAGCTGTATGAAAGAGATGTTAATGATTTCTAATGAAGCAAGAGCATTGTGTTAATGAAGCCACCGTAGGTTTATAGTGAACACACAACAGGAAGACGTCTCACATTAGACAAAAAGCAGCAGCGACAGAACAAACTGGACTCATGGATCATCAGGATGATCTCTGTTACTTTATTAACCTGCTGTCTTCTTCTCTTTCCATCCTGCAGCTCTGCCCCTGCAGACAGAGTCTCAGTCCATCCAGAACGGAGACAAGTCTTTAGGGAAAGACCTTCTGACCCCAGACGACTCGGCCGTCACGGACCTCTCTTCCAAAACAGACTCCAGCCCCAAAACCGAGACCCCCACCAAAACAGATGCCTCCTCCAAGACAGACGTCAGGCCCTCCACCCCATGTGGCAGCAGCAGCCCTCAGCCCAAGAAAGGTAGCGTTATGGATGTTTCTGTCGTTCAGTATCTGTTATATGTGTCTCATGAGTAATATCCACAGGCAGCACTGAGTGTCCTGTCTGACTCTGGTACAGAATCCAGTGAGAGTCAGCTATGGTGACCCCGAGAGGAAAACTTGATTCAGTCAGTCACTGAAATCAAAAAAGTCACAAAAGAAATAATAATAATAATAATAATAATAATAATATAAGATATAAAAGCAGAGTGAGAAGGTGGAAGCTTGTGAGCACAGGTTTTTACCAGTGAGTTCATGTTTTTTTGGATGATTGAGGCCAGTGAAGTACTTCTACAACAATCACATTTCCATATTCTCTCTCTCTCTCTCTCTCTCTCTCTCTCTGTCTTTCTCTACATATACTCTACATATACATATATATAACTTTACCCAGCTTAACACACACCATAACAACAGCCCCAAAGTAGACAAAAGTCTTTGGACAGGCCCAGTAAACTGAAATGTCAAATTTTTCAAACTCAAAAGAACAAACACAAACAAAACAATACAAAACATAAAGAGCAACATAAAACACAACAACAAAAAGTAAGACAATCTAACTCAATATATACATAATAAATAATATTGAACTTCCTCTACGATTCTTCTAATTTCAGTTTAGTTTTTGTGTAAAATGTACAGTCAGCGTTTTCTCTTACAGCTGCTTAGTGTGACTGTGTGACTGTATCAGTCTGTAACTGCTTCAGACTGTGTTATTATTGTTTTATGATTAAAATCTGCTTCCTGTCAATCGTTCAGTTGCTCCAATGATCCACTGCCGCCTCCAACTTTCTCTGAAAAACAAATTCACTTTGACCTTCGCAGACAAATCTATACTCCAAGTCTAGATTCAGTTGGATTCATGAATGATTTTCAACAGAAGTCATTGGATTGAATCATTCCCAGCAGACAGATGGTTGTGGCCGAAAGCCAAATCGTCATTTGTATAGTGTGAAGGGAGACTGACAGTGGAGGGGTAGGGGTGTTCTGGGGTTGGGGGGTGGGGAACCGGTGCATTAAGTGACGTATTGGTGGCCTGGGCCCCCCCGGCTTGTGAGATTTATTTTTCTCTGCATCTCAGACCGGAACCGTGTGGGGCCCAAAGGTGGGGAGGGAGGGACAGAGGAAATTCAGGTTGCCATGGAGACGGAAGGGCTGCAGGGCCCTCTGTGATTGGTTGAGAATACGCGGCATACATATTACATAGTGCCAAGAAGAACCACAAAAGGAGACGGGCTCAGCAGGCCCCCCAGGGGTCCTGGGTTTCAGTCTCCAGTTGTGGCTTTTCAGCCAGTTTTTAAGAATGAATGAGCGACACACATCCTTCTGTAAACTCCAGGACTCTGACTGTCAATGCAGATGAGGACAGCTGAAAACTAGGTGGACCTCACAGTTAAAGATACACATGTAGTGTGGAAGAGACAGAGCTGCTTTGACCTTGAAACTGAATCAATGAATTGAATCCTTCAGTTCTGATTTAAAATGTCCTTAAGTCTGAATGTTTTCTAATTTAAAAAGTGTCTATTTCATACCTATAGTTAATAATTGAGTAATTTTCTCAATTAGCTCAGATAATGTTGGTTTTATATTTCCAGTAAGAGTGGAGGCAGTTTGATCCTTATTGTATTTGGCTGGAGAACAACTCTTAACTTTTTCCCAGGCCTGATGGGATATACAATCATAATGATCGTAATAATGCCCTGTGGTCATAACTGAGAGCTTTGTATTTTTTCCCTATAGATTCAATGAGCTCGGAGCAACGTCAGAAACTTGCCAAGGAGCGAAGGGAGGAGAGGGCCAGATACATCGGTAGGAAATGATGAAACACAGACATTAAAAATCTCTCTTTTAACCTTCAACAAATTGGATTTTCCTCCATAAAATTTGATTGTGATGCATGAAGCGTGAATTTATTGTCACTCACTTGATGCATGCACAAACCTCTATTCTATTCTCTGTTTAACCTGGTATCAACTCTCTGCTCTGACTCTCTTATTGTTTCTCCTTGCACGGCTCTCAGAACAGCAAACTCAGCTGCAAGGTAAGGGCTTCATTGAAACCCTCAGCGTTCGCAGCGTCATGGCATTTGGGAATAATCAAACTTGTGATGGGAAACCCATTTCCTTCATTTCCCGCTGCTCCGGCCCGAACACTTGCACCCTTTCTTCTTCCTCCATGAATCGATTATTTGCTTTTCTGTCATTGTTCAGGTGGAGCTCACGAACCCTGTGAACTCTCAGCTGTTTCACTTTTCACTTGAATGTTTCTGCTGATGTAAAGTTTAAATTTGTTTTGACTTTCCTTCATTGCCTCCAGCTGCACGTCCCACACATATAATCATGGTTTTACTTTGTGGCTGCAGAATAGAGCTTCTTCTTATGAAAATATTTTTCTAGCCCAAAGTCTTGAAAGACTATTCTAGTTTTCAAACACAGGGTTTCTCCCTGTGGACGAAAGGCCAAAAGCAGAGGCAGCCAATCAGAGCAGAATTTAGTGGGCGTTTCCCTGCAGACGTCCCTCGGAGCCCAAGGCACTTGGCGTGAAAAATGAGCAGTCATTACCATGAACTGAGAGCAGGCCTCTCAGACAGATTAGATTTAATTACTACTTTCATTAGCATCAATAATGCGGCCATGCTGCACCAGGTTTCCTCTCAGGGTTTCCTCAGCTTCAGCTCTGAGATCAGTTCAGTTTGCTGCATTCTGCTTCTGTGTGTAATTGCATGGTGCCATGTTCAGGTTCTTTTCATGTTGAGCAGTTTGTTGAAAACAGGATGCACGTCACGGCATGTAGGTCACAAACATGATGCTGAATGTGTTTTTAAATAAATCTGAACATATTGTGAAGAACTGAGCCTTGTTGTTATGTAACAGCAGAATGTATATCTCTTCAAAAATGAGAATGTAAAACTCAAACGCATATCAATTCTGCTGAATAGAATCAGGCATAATTGGATTTTTTCAGGGATTGGATTTATGGAGGAGTGAGAAAGGCTTTGTCATTGTCGATGAGGCTCGTACCTCACAGCTTCTTTGGCTCATTAGTGAAGATGAGCTGCAGAAAACTGAACTAAATACAAAACACGTCTTTTCCTCACTGCTGCTTCCTCACAGAGCTCAATCCGCTGACATGTGCTTTAATACTGTCTAACATACCTATGACATAATACAGATCCAGCATGTAACCACCCACATCATTCTCCATACTGAGCTTTTCACTGTTAAAAATATGTTGTGGAAGCAAATTCATCTAAATGTGATGAGAAAAATGTAAATCTATAATATACAGCGACACAGCTGCTGTTTAATGTGAGAGGATTCATTGCTGTTTAATTGTCACAGCTTGGATGTGCAAGGAAACTGGCATCTGCTGGAGGCTGCAGTAAAACACAGTGGGAAACCTCGGCTTATTTACAGTTATCAGGACAAATCAACACATAGTCCTCCATCTGTTTGGGGGATGGTGGCTGAGGTCTATCAGAAACACTGAATGATTACACACTTACATGTGAATAATTAACTTCGGGAAAGCACATTATATTATCAATACTAAATCACTTTTTAATGACTACATTACACAAATACTGGCTCATTGTGCCTTTTGATAACTTATGTTTAATGGTTTAGCCAGCTAGCTGCATGGCTAAAGCAAATGTCAGTTATGGTCCCCAGAGGATGAATCCTGTTGACTTTGGTGTTGTTTCAGATTTCACTCTAGCGCCACCATGAGGTTACAAACATGAAAACTTTAAAGAAAGAAAGAAAATATCTCAGACAAACATCAGAAACCTTATGTGGCGAATGATTTCTTTACTAATCGTCTCTGATTTTTGCTCATTTTATCTTCCTTAATAATAACATTTGTTTCGTTCTTTGTGTTCTTTCACCTGCCTCTTGTTCTTTGGTTCTTTTATTTGTGCTGTCCTGTATAAAACTTGTATAGATGTTTCCTGACCGGGTCGTGAAAGGTTGCTAACTTCAGTGGGAATTACCTGGTTAAACAAAGCTTGATAAAATGTCTCTTTTCTGTCTAAATGTCGACTTCTCTTTCTGTGGTGACCCCCCAGCGGCGAAGAAAGCCCAGTGGCTGGAGAAGGAGGAGAAGGCCCGGCGTCTGAGGGAGAGTCAGCTGGAGGAGCGCAGGAGGAAGCTAGAGGAGCAGCGGCTGAAGGCGGAGAAACGCCGAGCTCTTCTGGAGGAGAAGCAGAGACAGAAACTAGAGAAGAACAAGGTGCAACAACATTTAATGCAAACCCACCGAAGCATGACGTTTGTCATGAATGAGTTATGGTTTCTAATTATTAGCACTGAGCTAATGTGATTTTAATGTGAAATTGTTGGTGTTTTGCCCATGAGCAAATATTCACACAGCCTCTCCAAAATATTCAGTGTTAGTAGAAGTCAGGGTGGAAATTCAACACTTTGCCAAGGTGTATTCAAGCCTAATGCTTAGCACAATTTTGACCACTGGAAAACTGCCTGTGCAACAGGGATTCGGTCCCATCTTGAATATCAGATGTGATGCCAAGTTTCCAAACGGTAGTGAATGTAGATTTTTCTTTGGCTGGAGTTGGAGTTGACATTTATTGATCGCAGCAGTGGTTTACAACCTCTTTGGCCTTAGACCTCTTCAAGTTAAATGTCTTCTTGTGACTTCTTGTCATTTGTTGCACAGACCCCTGAGGTGTAAGCAGATCTAACAAAGAGCTATTTCCCTTCTATGCAGTTTGTTTCATTCAAGTAAATGTTAAAGCAATAGTTTGACATTTTAGGAAATATACTTAAATGGATAGTTCGGGTTTGTTGACGTGGGGTTGTAGTCATGAATATTCTGTACATTACCTGCACTAGATTCTGTTCAGTATGCTCCCAGTTAGAAAGGCGATGAGGGCACTGGCAGCGTGGCAGAGTGATGTCTTGCTGTGGGCGGGGCCACAAGAAAAAACGTGTTTCAGATACTTTTATAAACACCCACCGACACAATCCAATATCTGTTTAAATGTAGCTTCATGTAGAATATTTTCAGCTCTTTATCTTCCTGAAAACAGCACTTGCTGAACTACCGTATCCCTACACACAAGCGCACATACAGAGCGCACTGTATTACACTTCAGCCACAGGTCAGCTGAGTAAATCCATAGAGTCAATCAGAAAACGGCGTAATCAAAGGAAAGTGCTGTTTTCATGTTTAGAGGTAGACGTATCTGTCTGTTATTTTTCAAACAGTTGAAAGTAAGTCTCAGGAGCCAGGCTAGCTGTTTCCCCCTGTTTCCAGTCTTTATGCAAAGCTAAGCTAATGTGATATCATACACGTGTTATCAATAAGCTTATATTAAACTGTCAATGATCTGTGATGGGTTTAAATGTGCAAACACTGACTCAGTTGTGACTGTGTCTCTCCAGGAGAGATACGAGGCAGCTATCAAGAGGTCCACAAAGAAGACATGGGCCGAGATCCGCCAGCAGAGGTGGTCCTGGGCCGGCGGACTCAACCAGACCTCCCGCAGAGAAAGTGAGTTTCATTTGAACCACTACCACAAGGACACTGACAGAAAATACAATGACAGGAATGTGTGACCTCCTCACTGTAACTCAACGCTGCACAGACTGACTCACTGGTCCAACTGATGCAATTCAAGGAAATAGCTCGTGAAGGGTTTGATGTCATGAGGGCGGGGCAGCAGGGTCACATGACCCACACGGTAATTTATGAAGTTAAACCTTTTAATTCTTCAGTGAATGTTTCTGTTTTTGGGGCAAAATTGGTTTTGAGAACCAGTTTTGACCATTTCAAAGTGATGAGAGGAAGAGGAGCCGTCAGCGGTGTGAGCAGTGTTTCCACAGAGCTGTGAGATCATGTCCCTCTTCACACTGTCCTCTTATTGGCATCTAACATGTGACGGCGGCTTCTCTTGGACCCGTGACGCTGAGGTCAAAGTGTGGAAGATCCTGAATGTGTGTGAAAGCGTGTGATATTCAAAAGAAAAAGATGTGATGTCTAACTATACCACACCCCTCCCACGCTTTCCTCAGAGCTCCACCCCCTCTCCCCCTTGTCTCAATTCAAATGAACCTCCCTCTAAACTGTAATGAAGCCAGTATGAGCTCAGAGGACAGTGAGCCTCTGCTCAGCTCCAGGTCCAGACCGGGGAGTCGGTCCTTGTGAACACTTGTTGTGTGTTGCGTTCTCTCTGGTGCAGGCAGATGCTCGGCCTCCACGGTCAACTTGCCGAGACAGGTGGACCCTGTCATTAACAACAGGCTGTCCAAGTCCTCTGCCACGCTCTGGAACTCCCCCAACAGAAGTAAGGACGACCCGACGTCAATGTCCACCAGGCTTCTTCCTCTTCCCTCCCCCCTTCCCTCTCCTCTTCATCCCCCCCCCCCCAATCTTTTCTGTTATAATTATTATAACTGTGGTCTCTGGTGGCCTGCCTGCCTGCCTGTGCTTGGTGACTCGTCATTTACTCCCCCACTCTTCTCACGCTATCGGTCTCGTTTGCATCGTGGTTTTTAATTTCAGTTGGTGGTTGTCATTGATTTAAGTCTCCTCTGCATCTTTGATCAGTCTCCTTTCACCTCAACATCACTGAGTCATATATGTGACATGACATGTTGTTTTTGGTTCATGTGTTTCTCAGGTTTATAAGTTCACATCTTCCCCCTCCACTTTACTGTCGGTGGTGTGGTGTGGTGTGGTGCTGGATATTTTAGTGTGACTGTTGCAAATGAACCCAGTATTCAGTTGCTATTAATGCACATGGATGATATTATATGGTTTTATGTATTATCTTATTTAAATCTTTAGCATGTTTACTCAGAGATTAAGTCTCTCTTCCTTGGTTTGTTATTTAACAACATGCCAAAAAGTCATTTGCTCAGTTTCTTGTTTTAACATGAAAAATGTCTCATTCTAACACAAACCACTTTACATTATAACAACATACTGTCCATGTTGTTATGACATATTTTCTTGTTATTACTACATTATTGTACAGATTATTCAGATTATTCTGCAAGAAACTTTTCTTGTCATAACAATATTTCACTTTATCTTGTTATATCATACACTTTTCACAACGTTTCTCATCATAAAATAAGTTGATATGTTGTTATAACAAACAAGACTAAGTCTACAGTCATGTTAGCAGCAGTGGAGTTTGAGCTGAATGCTAACACCAGCATGCTAACGAGTTCATGTTTAGCAGGTATAGGCTAATGTTTAACGTCCAGTTTTTTAGTAGTTGCTAATTAGCACGAAACATGAAGCTCAGGTGTCTTTAGTTTCGTAGGTATTTAAGAGAAATTGTAACATCAGTCACATGATACAAGATAATGTAGCAGAACAGTAAAAACTGGCTCAGTAATCGTAGTTACTATCAACCAATAATTATGTGATGGTTGTTAATGTTAGCCATCATTAGCTACTGGTAATACCAGACCGAGTGAGGCTGTAGCACTAGTGTAGTGTACTGAATGGAGCAATGGGGCCTTTTATTTTCCATTTTCCAGAAAATGTGTTTTTATTTATTATGTTATTAAGTTGATGAAAATGTTTCTTGTAAAAACTGAATAATTTAGTTAGTAGTAATAACAACAAATATCTTGTTATAATGTGAAAAACTTGTTAAAATTGAAAATCTTTCATGCTGTAAAATGAAAATGGGCAGCAGGTTTCTGGTTATGGTGGCAGCAGTACAGATTCATAGATTTAAATATTTAAATGAACCTGTTATATCAAACTCATTTCATCAGACTCCTGAGTTGCCACATGGACATAATCAGCTCTGTCTTCATCTCAGATCCGTCACGTCTCATAACACGTGTCATTATAGATTGAAACACCCACAGTGCAATCAGCAGTTCGGCTCACAGAGAGACTCAGATTTCCTGCTCGATCATCAGTAACACAGATACTGCGGACACATGAAAGAATCATATTTCTGTGTGGGGAGATGCTCAGTGTAACTCTCAGTGTGGAGGAGGGAGCTGACGTTGATAGATCAATCTATCTCCAGGTGAACAGTCGATCACCAGGCAGCAGCTCAGCCTCCTCTTGCCGCATTGGAGAGAGAAGAGGAGGAGGGAAAACACTGTTGCCTAGCAACAGGAGGGAGGTAGTCGGGTTATCAGTTAGTCATAAAACATGTCGTGAAAAAGATCCAGTGTGCAGCAGAGGTGACTGCATGAGCTGTTGTATGAGGAAGGACAGTCTGTTTCTAGTGTTAGTACAATGAAACTCACACCAGGAACCAGATGCATAAATCATACTTAAGCACAAAAACGAGGCGTCTGGTCTTTATAAACACCTCACTCATTCCTCTGACCATGTGACCAAGTTACAGTGAAAATACAAAATAAGCCGAGACACGTAATTTAACATAAAATAAAATAAGCAGCTTCACGGAGCTTAATCATTATAGGTTTTGCTGTTTTAACATCATTAATGATTTAAACTTAAATAATTGTGTTTGTGTATCATGTCCTTATTATTTATTGTAAGTCATTGTGTAACTGCTCGACACTATTTCAATATTGACCAATCACAGTGTTAGAACCTCTGGAGCCTCGTTAAGATTCTCTAGTCCCAATAAATGACGTTCAGGGTAAAACAGGACTTTACATTAGACTGAATGTAATAAAGTAAACTGGTGCAGGTTTTTACCTCAGTGTCACAATCAGTGAAATTCTTCTTCTTCGTCTTTCTTCTCTGTGTCTGATCACTTGTTTTTATACAAACTGATTGATTAAGGGAGAGCCTTCATCCGTTTATGGAGAATAGTGGGAGTGGAAATGAGGCTCGTTCACATGTGAGTGAGATTTAGAAAGAGGAAACATGTGAACGCACGGCTTTATAATTCTCACATAGTTTTAGTCATGAATCTACAGAGTTTTATGCGTCTGGCCCCTGGTGTCGTCTTCGGCAGCTCTATTGTGATTGCACTGTCGTCATTCTTGTTTATAGGTTTCATGTTGTGACACATCAGAGCATTGAACAGAAGCTCAAGTCGTCAGCATGTTGTCTGTTGAAGTGATGAGACAGGAAGTCCACACAAACTGGACTTCCTGTCGTGATCTATTAGATCTGGTGTTGATGGTTTATTCTGTTTGTTGTTGTCACTTATCAACTCGTGTGTTTTCTGTTGTATTTTACTGTGGAGCCTTTTAAAGGATGTGGCAGCAAAATAAGGCAACAAAACCTACAAGATGTTATTCAGTCAGAAACATGTGGAATGGACAGATATGAGAGTGGGATCATTCGTCCTGTCCCACTCGGCAAGAAACTAAACACAATGTCAAACTGTCCCTGTAGTGAAAGTATCAGTACAACTATGTTAAATACTCTGAGTTAAAAAAGACTTTTATTTGTAACAAAGTTCAGAAGAATTACCAGAAAAATGTTCTCAAAGCACCAACAATAAAATGATTTGTTATGCAGTTGAATGGCTGCTGCCACTGATATGTTTTATTATATATTATATCATCAAATCATTTCATATTATATTATCGAATCAATCAATCATCTGGTTGGTCAGTTGAAACAAACTCAGCAGCCAAACACTGTTCAGCTTTACAAAGTTTTTTTAGATCCCAAAGTTTCCAAAGACGTGAAACATGACAGGCTGAAGTTTAGAGAAATAAATATGATAATATGGTAATAGGAATATTACTGGGTCTGAATATTTCACTCAGAGTTAACACCATTTTGCTTTAATGAAGAGATTGAGCTAGGATATACCTGATACTGTCATACATAATAATAAAACAATGATTTTAAGAGTAGATAAAGGAGGAATGTTAAAGGGTTTATGTTTCAGAAACATTTAATGTTGTAGCTCATTGAGGTTCAACTGAGTTTTATCTAGAAAATGGAGTTTAAAAGTTTAGAAACAAATCATCATGTTTTGTATTAAATTCTAAATCTTCAATGTAACTAGTAAATAAAGCTGTTAAAAGCAGAATATTTTAATCTGACATGAAGTAAAGCAGAAGTATAAAATACCATAAAAGGGCTTATTATTAGTGTAAAGTATCTGATACTGTATTTAGGTAGAGAAGCTGAGTAAATGGACTTCACTCTCTCCAGGTGAAACGTTCGTTAGTGCAGCAGTTTGTCTCGTTCAGACTCAGCTGAGTTCCTCTTTATGGGTGTGAGGTCTCACTCTTCATTTATTCTGTGAAGAGTCTCAGAGTGTGAGGTCTCACTCTGACTTTTTTTTTGTCTCTTTCATCTCTGGGTTTTCTAGTATTTGTCTTGTGCTTTATAAAATTCGTATACAGACGACTATAGTTTCTGACAAATATTTTCAGACTGATTTCTCTTCAAAGTCTCACAGATTACTCTGACATGAAGTTTGCTTTGCTCATGAGTTATTGGCGTGTGTTGCTGTTCTTCCATCCATCATTACAATGCATCGGGTTAATTCCTGCTGGACATCGTATGTGCTGAGTCTTCATCACATGACGCTCAGTATAACACACAGCATACATCAGATGGTGTGAAGGTCAGAGGAGTGTGTGTTGCCTGTGGGACAAACAGCACTAATGTTGAACTCACCTGAACTGAAAGGCCTTTCACTGCATTGGATTTGACTGAGGTTCAGTTGAGTGAACTGTGGTGTTTGTGTGATGTGTTTTTTCAGTGGTAAGTAATGAACGTTAACTTTGTGTTTTATTATCTAATGTGTGTGTGTGACATGTGGGCTAAAGTTCAGCCGTTCATCTTCATCTCTGATGTCTGATCGTCTCTGATTCGCTGACTGGAGCATCACTTACACAAACATGTTGTAGACATTTAATAATCTCACTGGATGGAAGACATTTCAGTGGTTGGAGCTAAAAGACGTATCTATGTTCCTCAGTTACGTCTGTTATTAAACCAATTTACTGAGTTAACGAAGTTCATCATTGAGTTATTTATTCAAACATATTTGGAAGTGAAAACAAATACAGACAGTAAAAAAAGTTGTTCAGTGTTGACCTGCTTTACTTACTGCGGTTGTTCAGACTCACTGTTTTCCTGTGTAATATGGGATTATTAGCAACATTATGGCAGCCCTTTCATTACAGTTACAGTTATGATTTTAAAACAACAACAATAACAAACAAAACTCAAATCTAAATTAAAATGGCCTACTAGCTAATAGCAAGTTAATTACTACTGTATATAAGCTAGTTAGCGTGCCTGCTAGCCTTTGTAAATCATGGATGTCACAAATTTAAAGATTAATTAAAAAGAGTTCTCTCCATTTTGACTGTTTAATTATTTCAACTCGTTTTATATTTTGTTATTTATTCCTTGTTTTTTCTGAAAAGGCTGACTGTGTTTTCAGTGGAGCATTATTACTGTTTATTTTTCAATATCAAATTTGAAACTGGCTCCACCTCCTGATTGACCAAAGCAACCAATGAGATTTGTTTTCCAGAGCAGCAGTGATGTAAGAAGTGTTTGTGTAATTGAAGGTGCATTCAGGTGCTGATGGAAAGATCTGTACAGTTTTTGCATTTTAACCCAGAACGCTTTTAGAAATTCTCAAGGATTTTCTTTCTGAATATGAGACATGTTCGTTTATTTTCCTCTGACAGAGACAAAGTTTTTTCTTCTTTGTTTCTGTCAGAACCTGAAACATCTGAGTTTCTAACCTCGACTTCCTGAATCAAGTTTTTATGATGTTTTCAGCAGCACATGAATCCAGACTGTAGTCAGTGTGTGTGTGTGTGTGTGTGTGTGTGTGTGTGTGTGTGTGTGTGTGTACAGTAACACTGACAGCTCCCTTTTGTGTCAGCCCGCAGTCTGCGTCTAAGTCCGTGGGAGAGTCGGATCGTGGAGAGGCTCATGACGCCGACTCTGTCCTTCCTGGCCCGCAGTCGCAGCGCCGCCACTCTCCTCAACAACAGCGACTCTCGTGAGTGTGAGAGACACACCACCCCCACCCCTCCACCCCCACCCATCTCTTTGATTGATCTTTTCATTTCGTTCAGGCCTGACAGAAAACGACTTCACCTTCAGGTCCATTCAGAACCACACGATCTCTATCTGAGTTTGTCCAGTTTTCCAACACAGAAACAGACCTTGTGGTGGGATTGATTTTGTCCATTATTGATTAATTTGTCAATTATCTGTATGATTATCATACAGATAATTATCATTCATTCTAAACATGTCAGAAAGTGGTGAGAAATGCAGACAACAGCTTCTCAGATATGAATATCTGAATATATCTGAAAGTCTTGTTTTGTGTGGACAAGAGTCAGAAACCTGAATATTTATAAAAGCAGTGAAAAGGTTAGGGTTAGTTAATTTCATCACTATGCATGGTGTATCTGTCTGTGTGGGCGGGGCCTGACCTCGGTCCACCGCCTCTCTGCATGTTTATGTGTCTCAGACTCTCACCACTGCTCCCGTTCAGCCTCCGCCAGTCCGCTCAACGCCTGCTCCCATCACCACCCGCACCAGAACGCCGCGGAGCGCTGGAGGGTTTCCTCAGCCAGCACGCCGGACATCACCCAGCGCCAGCGCCGGCGAAACTCCACACCGGTAGGGAGTGAAAATAAAGTGTATCCATGGCGACGTCATATACACCACAGACACACACACCTACTGTGAAGTTGGTCTTTTGTGGCGTCGTTCATTATATTTGGATAAACATTTAATAAATGGTTTAAGACAAAGACATGTCAGGTGTTTACTAATGTGCAGTATTTGTAAACAACATACGGACAGTCTCAGAGCGTTTATATTTAACATCTGGAGTAATGAAGTGATTCTGATGCATTTCCTCTTTAATCTTTAATTATTCATTGACCCTGAAAATTACACTGTTGCTCATAAAGTTGGAATGAAATATTTTTTACCTTTTTCCATGAAATGATTGTGACAATGGGATTTATTCTTGACAGATAAAGTGTATATCTTCTCAAAACTTTAGTAGTCAATCTCTTCCAAAGTGATTACTGATGAATTTAAAAACCAAAGTGTATTAAATATTATAAATAATATAATTAAAATGATAGACAGTTAATAACTGTGAACACAGTGGAGCATTTATTTCCATCCCAACTGTTTGCTTCAGTAAAACGTCAGTGGAGTGTTCAGCAGCTGAGGAGCCACGTGTTTCCTTCAGGAGCTGGTGAAAACCAAAGCACAACTAAAAGCTAAAGCTGCCTGACACATGATCATGTTGCTCTGTAGATATGTAACTGTTATCTACAGTCAAACATCAGTTTGTGTTTACAGTTTGTTGTTTAAGATTTTAGATATTAGAAATAATATTAATTTCACAATGAAATGATTGAATAACATGTGTAAAGAAACAAACTGTCATTCCAGTTTTAAAGTAACTGATGATACTGACGTTTAGGTCAGAACTGTTATAACTTTTATAACTGTTATAACTGTATGTGTCACTTCCTTCCTCAAGGTGGATAAAAAGAAGAAAGAGAAGAAAGACAAGGAGAGAGAGAATGAAAAGGAGAAGAGCGCTCTGTCTAAAGAGAAGGTGCAGAAGAAGAGACAGACAACAACACCCGTCACTACGACCACGAGATCCAGACCAGAGACTAGGTCCGGAAACACTGTCCAGTCATGTGACTAATGAATCTGTCAGCTGTATTTTTAATATGAGAAATGTTAAATTAATTCTACACTCTGGACTTAATGTAACAGAGACGCTGGGGGGGTGGGGGGGCTCCTGTGTCCTTGGAGCAGGTTCAGGTCTGACAGATGGTCCTATAATCTAAAAGAGACTCTGCTGAACCTTGTTCAGTCTGTTTCGGAGAGTCTGCATACAGATCGGGGTTTTCCTGACTGATGCCGAGAAAAAAAAGATGCCCCCCCCTTACACCCCCCTTCACAGAGTCCTGATGTGGAGTCATTCATATCCATATTCCACATGACCCAGTTCCGGGCTTTATGCACTGGGAACCTCGTCCCCTTTTCCGGCACTGCTATGAATCTCATATTTGCTCCTCTCTCCTCCTCAGTACCCCGAAGCCCAGAAACAGACCTCCATCACCGGCTGCCCCCAAAAGCCGGCCCCTGTCCCCCCTGGTGCCAGCGGCAGCCTCCAAGACCCCGATAGGCAAGAGGACCCCTCCCCCTGGCACCAAGACGCGACCCAAACGGGCCCAGACGCCCGCCAGGGTCCAGCCGCAGACGGTCACTGCGGTCACCGTGGAAACAGGCCACGACGCCCAGCAGCCCAACACCCCAGAGGAGAAAAAGAGTGAGTGTTGTCGCTATGGAGACAATATCCAAGCTTCAAGGTGACCTGGACACACACACACGCACACATCAATGTGTGTGTGTGTGTGTGTGTGTGTGTGTGTGCAGACATAAATACTGTGAATGAATCATTCATCAAAAATAAGAGTGAAAACATAATACTTAATTTGATTAAAGATTTCAGTAAATAAATCAGTCAAACCATATTTATATAACACCTTTCAATTATTTAGCATTTACACCAACATTATAATGTGTTATAACTGATGTATTAAATGTTTCCATGCTGCTTATTAATGTTTAATAATATTAATGACATATACTGATGAATGATACAGAAAAGGAGGTTTTTAATTAACTTGTTACACAACTCTTATTGTGAAAAGCACAAAGATCAGTTTTTCACAACATGCTGATATAAATTTAAGAAACATCAGTTTTAGTTTTTATTTATTTTAAATCTCTGACTTTATGATCAAAACTGTGTCCAGTTCATCTCCACAGTTTCATATTAATTAGTTAGTCTAATTCATTAATTAGTCTGTTTTGTTTCAATGAACTTGTGTTGGTGATCATGACGATGGTTGTGTGACGACAGTGTTGTGTGTGAATGTATTGACTGCTACCCTCTGGGGACAGCCTCTGGACAGTTTACTGAATATTGATTATTGGTTATTTATTTCTGTCAGCGGTGATGGTTCGTCACCTCAGTTTTAAACCTTGTGGTTCCTCTGTCGTCTCTCTCATAGACTCCAGTAACGTTCCCGCCATCGTGGTTTCCTCTGCTCCGGTGACTCCTCCCTCCCTCAGCCTCGTATCAGCTGTTTCTCCTGCTGTGACGAGCTCAGCTGTTGCTCCTGCAGCAGCCTCCTCCAGTAATCCAGCTCCTGCTGCTACACCCGCTGCCTCCACCTCCACCACTGCCCCGGCTGCACTGCCCAGCAAACCGTCAGCAGGCACCAACGACCCGGAGGAGGCGGCTCGAGTCCTGGCAGAGAAACGTCGACAAGCCCGAGAGCAGCGGGAGAGAGAGGAGCAGGAGCGTCTGGAGCAGGAGCACAGGAACAGGTCAGACCCACTGTCTGTATCTGTATCAATATCAATATTGATCATATATCATCAGAGTGTGTGAACAGCGTCAGATAGTTTCATCTTTATAACAGTGAAATTGAAGGAAGGAGGATTTGAGGAAATAACAGAAACACAATATTATGTGAGTCACTACAACATCTTCTCAATGTCACACTGCAGGTTTATTATTATTATTTATTTATTTATTAATGTTTGATTTCACACGTCCTTTTTTTCTGATCAGTTCTTTTAAGTTTCCTGGAAAGAGTTTTAACACCTGTCAGTGAATATAGGACGAACTTCCATGAAAAACGCCTCCATTTAAACACAAATAAATAAATAAACCAGATGAATGATTTTAATTCAGTTTTTACTGGAACCTTTTTCATTGTCATTTATTAATTCTGCTGCCAAATTTCATGTTTTTTCAAGTTCATCTGACCTGTTACTCTAGTCAGTGGGACAAGGGTCATAGTGTAGTGAAGTATGAGGTCGTTCTCAGGTTTAAAACCCACAAACTGCAGATAATATGAGTAGGGTTAGGAAACATACTGCATGTGTAACATTTTGTATATACATGTCTTCAGGCTCCTGCGGGAGGAGGCGATGGCCCGGGAGGCTGAGGAGAGGAAGCACAGAGAGGAGGAGGCTCGGTTCATGGCCGAGCAGCAGCGTCTGAGGGACGAAGCCCAGAGAGCTGAGGAGGAGAAGGAGGCGCAGGAGAGAGCAAAGGCCGAGCAGGAGGAGAACGAGCGGCTGCAGAGACAGGTCAGAGACCAGGAGCCTGAAAACCTGCTGGAGGTTGACTTCAACTAAATGATAATCTATTGAAAACTGCTTCAACACACTGCTGAGAATCCAGTGGGAATCAAACCCCTCAACCCTGCACTGAATCATCCTGTCATCAGTGACATCATCACTTCCTGTTAACTGTAAATATCCATTAACCAGCACGGGTCTCCGTGATCCACATGCAGTAAACCCATTCAGCAGATGGTGGGGGGGGGGGGGGGGGGGCTTCACTGTACGTGAGCCCAAACATCAGGCCTCTGGTCTGGCTCCGTCACCCCGTGACTGTCAGTGATCAGGGCAGATTAGAGGGGGGTGGGGTATTGCCAGCTGTGACCTCCATCATGGTGATGAGGCTGTAGGAGCCATTGTGATGTGGGAGATAGTGACGGCATGTGTTTCCTCTGACACATCAGCAGCGTCAGTGAACGCCACATTCTGCTATCAATCAGACAACCCCCCCACCCCCCGATGGCAAAACTGGATCCAGACTGGAGAGGCTTCCTATTTTTTTAATTCAGTCTCCATGGAAACATTGTGACTGTTTAGAACTCAGTCCCCATAGAAACAGTCCGACTGTTTAGAACTCAGTCTCCATGGAAACAGCCTGTTTAATCAGTCTGTGCTCCGAGTTATAACCTGTGTAATGATTTAAAGGCTGCAGCCGTTTGACAGATTTGATCTAAACACATCATTATTCTGGTTTTCCTTGTATTAACTCTGTTTAGTTGGTGCTGGGTCTGAATGAAGGATGTAATGAGTCACTCCCTATAATATCAACCTGAAGCTGCAGAGCAGCATACTGAGCATGTGCTGCCCCCTGCTGGTTCATACTTTGTTTTCAGTCACAGGGCATTTACACTGCAGGAGGTAAATGGCTCCATCTACATAGAGTCAAGCATTCATTCACACACTCCACACACCAAGCTACCATACAAGGACACTTTCAACATAATAGCGTGTGACGTATCACCCAGTGTGTAACAGAGTTAAACAAAGTTCAACTGAGTTAAATTAAGTTAAACTCAAGTGAAACTCCCTTTTTTCGGTTCTGAACGGAGACTCATTCGGTGAAATCAAAACTTGACCATGTGACGAGTTTCAGTGTTTGCTTCATATTTCTGTTTTTCCAGAGGGAGGAAGCCGAGGCCAAAGCCCGAGAGGAGGTGGAGCGTCAGCGCGTCGAGAGGGAGAAACACTTCCAGAAAGAAGAGCAGGAGCGACTGGAGAGGAAGAGGGTGAGAGTTCACACATGTCACACTCAGTTCATCCTCCTATTCCTCCATCAGCAGCTAACTCTCTGCTCTGTCTGATCGCAGCGCCTGGAGGAGATCATGAAGAGGACTCGAAGGAGTGACGCAGGAGAAAAGGTCAGTGTGATTCATTTCAAACAGGCCTGAAGAAACTTCCTGTTGAAGTAACAGTTTGTTCTTTATCCTCACAGAAGGAAGTCAAAGCCTCTCCACAGGTCAACGGCAAAGACACAGACGTCAATAAAGGTACAGTCACATGTCACATCACCATGACGAGCGTCTCCCTCAGGAGTGACAATGGATAGATAGATAGATAGATAGATAGATAGATAGATAGATAGATAGATAGATACTTAATTTATATATCCCATAGGGGAAATTCATGTGTCCATTAGCTCATTGTTGATAATAAAAATATTAATAACAGTTACTAATAAAGCAACAATAATAATTAGATTAGTCCACTTCCTTTGCCTGAGGTGTACAGCCTGATGGCAGTGGGAACAAAGGATCTCCTGAACCTCTCTGTTCTGCAGTGAGATGAGACGTTTGCTGCAGCTGCTTCTCTGTCCTGCCAGAACATTGTGGAGAGGATGGTTGGTATTGTCCAAGTTATAATCTCATTAATGTGTCACTCATCTTTCTGCAGCGCCTGGAAACCTGCAGAGTCCGGGTGCAGCGGTCCTCAGCCCGTCACCAGGTCCTGATCCTGTCGTGAATGGAGTCCAGCCCGCCCCTCACCAGAACGGTGTCTCAGCCAACGGAGAAGCGGCAGAGTTCGAGGAGATCATCCAGCTGAACAATGGCAGTAACCCCGGTCCGCAGCAGGGGGCGCTGGTGAGCGAGCCCATCCTGGCGTTCGAGGGGGGGGAGCCCTTCCTGATGAAGACAGGCCCGATGAAGCCTCAGCATGTCGCAGGTACAGTAATGATGCACAGATGAGATGTGATGATACAGTTAGCTGCAGCTGAATTATCACTAAACATAATCAGAATATATATTTTTTATATATATATATATACTCTCTCTCTCTCTCTCTCTCTATATATATATATATATATATACACTATATTGCCAAAAGTATTCACTCACCCATCCAAATAATTGAAATCAGATGTTCCAATCACTTCCATGGACACAGGTGTATAAAATCAAGCACCAAGGCATGCAGACTGTTTCTACAAACATTTGTGAAAGAATGAGTCGCTCTCAGGAGCTCAGTGAATTCCAGCGTGGTACTGTGATAGGATGCCACCTGTGCAACAAGTCCAGTCGTAAAATTTCCACAGTCAACTATCAGTGGTATTATAACGAAGTGGAAGTGATTGGGAACGACAGCAACTCAGCCACGAAGTGGTAGGCCACGTAAAATGACGGAGCGGGGTCAGCGGATGCTGAGGCGCATTGTGCGCAGAGGTCGCCAACTTTCTGCAGAGTCAATCGCTACAGACCTCCAAACTTCATGTGGCCTTCAGATTAGCTCAAGAACAGTGCGTAGAGAGCTTCATGAAATGGGTTTCCATGGCCAAGCAGAGAATCGCCCTTCACCATCTGGCGATCTGATGGACGAGTCTGGGTTTGGTGGTTGCCAGGAGAACAGTACTTGTCTGACTGCATTGTGCCAAGTGTAAAGTTTGTTGGAGGGGGGATTATGGTGAGGGGTTGTTTTGTTTTTTTTTGTGAGGTGTTTTAGTAACAACTACAATTACCGCCTCCGCCAAAACACTTTTTGTGTTCTCCAAATATTGTGACCTTGACCTTGATTTTGGTGGTCAAAGGTCAAAACCTTTGACCACCAAAATCGAATCAGTTCATCCTTGAGTCCAAGTGAATGTTTGTGCCAAACTTTGAAGAAGTTCAAGGTGTTTCTGAGATATCGCGTCCACTGAGACAGACAGATGGACAACCTGAAAACAAAATGGCTGCCACTCTGACAGTTGCTGGTGCGACAGAATAAAAACAGACTTATACTTACAGAACTTAAAATCCAAAATGGAGGCAAAACCCAGGAACAAAAACTGAAGCGCTGGGGAAACTAATCGGGAGCAGAAAACAGAAACTCCCAATACAGGGAACGAGGAGATTAAAGACACACCAGGGAGGCACAGGTGACTGACCACAGGTGACTGAACACAGGTGACTGACCACAGGTGACTGACCACAGGTGACTGACCACAGGTGACTGAACACAGGTGACTGAACACAGGTGACTGAACACAGGTGACTGACCACAGGTGACTGACCACAGGTGACTGACCACAGGTGACTGACCACAGGTGACTGAACACAGGTGACTGACCACAGGTGACTGACCACAGGTGACTGAACACAGGTGACTGACCACAGGTGACTGAACACAGGTGACTGAACACAGGTGACTGACCACAGGTGACTGAACACAGGTGACTGACACAGGTGACTGACCACAGGTGACTGACCACAGGTGACTGAACACAGGTGACTGAACACAGGTGACTGAACACAGGTGACTGACCACAGGTCAAAATAAAACAGGAAATAAATCAAAAGTCCAATCAAACCATGACACCTCTGTTCTTCTCTCTCTCTCTCTCTCTCTCTCTCTCTCTCTCTCTCTCTCTCTCTTTGCAGAGGTCCTGTGAGTCCTCACATCCATGGAGCCTTATGTCTCTGCTTCAGCCATGAGATTCATGCCTCACCACAGCGGCTTATGAAAATAGTGTGCCAAACAAAAAATGAACTGCTCTGAATTCACATCCACAGTATCTGATCTGCCGCAGACGAGGAAGAAAAGGAAAATACTCATCTGACACACACACACATATATATATATATATATATATACAGTATATATATAAGAAATGCAACAACAAGTATTCTCTGTCTTCACTGCGTGTCATGGTGCAGCATTTGTTTTATTGAAACGTCACATGCAGATTTTATGGTGCACCTTAAAGATGACTGACTGTGTAACACATTTTAGAAAATACAGACCCTGCAAATACATAATATTTGACAATGGCTGTTATTATTATTGTCGTTATGATATTGTTATTGTTATCTTCAGTTGAACAATGTGTGTGTGTGTGTGTGTGTGTGTGTGTGTGTGTGTGTTGTTTTCTTGTCTTGAATTAATGAGTTATTTAACATGGGGAGCATTGACAGTGTATGTAAATGTATAATGAGCCTCCTGTTACAGGGGATCTGTGAAATAAAGCTTTATGAAAGGGGCCGGCCTCCCTGCATTCATTTATGTTTATGTGTTATGTTACATGTTATATGTTTACATTAGACACCTTCAACCCCAACAGTGAAAATACTGAAATAACTAACACTGTGAAGTCATGTTAAAAGTAACTAAATACATTTACTCAAGTACAGATTTCCCTATTTATGCTCCTTTACACATCTACTATTTCACTACATTTCAAAGGGAAATATTTTCTACTCGATTACATCGAACATCTATAGTAACTGGTTACTTTGCAGTTCGGGTTAGGGTCACATACAAACCTATGATGAGCTTATGAATTCACTGCATTGCTTTGTTAATAAACCCAATAGTATATTAATGTAAGTTAAAATACCTGATCACAACCTGATCAAATAACTGATCACATGTTAATACATAACATATAACCCACTAATGTAATAAGTAGATAATATTATAGCACTGACTAGAGACATTATTCTTTTACATTTAAGAGATGACTCGTACACATTAATTCATCAATAATTATTGTTTAATAATAATATGATTCTGAAATGGGTCATTCTGCATTATAGTATTTTTAGTATATTATATTTATTATAGTTAGTATATTTAGTATATTTTCATGCTGATACATTTGTACCTTTTACTTCAGTAAAATTTTGAATGCAGGGTTAGTTGTACTTGTAATAGAGTATTGAGGTATTACAACTTTAATGAAGTAAATCTTTTCAATACACCACTGAGTTTAACCATAGAGTGTTTATAATGTTGCAGAGTTTACTGCAGTTACAGTCTGATCCAGCAGGTGGCAGCACTGCTTTCAAATGTGAAACTCTGCAGTCAGTGTGCTCTTTGAGTTGTGCTTTACTCTTTTTCTGCACCTTTCTGCACAACTTCACAACTCTTGTGCATATAGATTATGATTATAGATTATGATCATAGATGATGTTCATTTATGTGTTTCTGTTCACCTTATGTATTTTTATGGAGTCAGAGAACAGGAAGAAACTGATCATGACAACTAAAGGAAATCACTGTAACAGTGCATCTTAAATTAAAGTGATCTTCAAGGTGAAACTAGACAGAAGATTAATAATGTAGTTACATCACTCACCTAAACCTCAGTTTCAATCTTGTCTCCAGAAATAATGTGAATTTAATCCAAAAGTATGTTTTTCATAAAACATGTTGTGGACATGTGGGACAGGATCAAGAATGAGGACCATTTAAAAACAATGAGAAACTTCTTGCTTTATTAAAATCATGTATGAAATAGTAAAGCACAAAATAAGCTCAAATAAACAAAAGATAAAGAGCAGAAGATGAAGATGAAGATTAGGGCAGTTGAATGAATGTCCCTTTGTTCAGGATTAAATTGATTACCTACACCTTAAATATTCAACAGTGATTTATCACATGGCCGTAAACAGTCACTGATGTGACCTGTAAACCATATTTCAGCTGATTTTGAATCCAGGAATAGGAACTATTCAGGTTACGCTGTGGTTTCTAGTTGTTTTATTTGTGTAATGGACACGAGATTGAGAGAACCTGATCTGCTGGATTTAAATCCTGGATTTGGAAACAACCACTTTTTCTTTTCTTTGTCATTTTGCCTTCATTTGAACAAACGTGTTGAAGCAAATGTCTCTGAAACTGGATTTGATGTATGAAACAGTGACAGAGTCTAACAGGTTCCCTCTGTTTTCAGGAGCAGCCGGTGTTTGTCGAGTCGTGGCTTTGGGCTGCACAGATATGAGAAGTGATCTCAGACAGCTCTGTGGTTTGGTTCAGCCAAAGGATCAAAGCTGTGTGGTGGGATTTTCTGTCCACTTGCTATGATGCACTGTAGCAATCAAATGTGAGAAACCTTGAGGTCTGTTTTCCCTCCAGCTCTAGGTAACTTTGCCCACAAACAGAGCCCTCATTGCTGCAGAAGCCCATCAGTCTCAGTCTCAGTGCATCTGTCACTGGGTTGTGAGCGAATCAGATGTCTAACAAAATACACTGGACCTTGTTTCACTGTGACCACACTGCCATCTGGCACAGAGATGTGACCTGGATGTATCTATTTGCTTTCATTTGGATGTTGATCTTATAATTAGAAAGTTTACTCACCGTACAATGCAGCGCTGCACACAAAGATTCACATCATGAATAATGAGACCTCTTTCACGTCCCTGCACTGGGTATAGCTACACTGCAATTCATAGTTGTATTGTTCTAGTGTTTACTGTTTCAGTTTGGTTCCATCTGAACATTCGGGTTGTTTCAGGTTTTAACGTAGTCCACATTATGGTGCAACATGTTGAAGGGGGTCTTTGCAGTTTCAGTATTTAATCCTGGGGTATCGAGTTAGCCAGGTTTAGGATGTGGTCTGATGAACAGTGGTTTTAAATTTGAGATGTGAGATACTGGGGGGAAAAAAAAAAGATAAATCCATTTTACTTTGGTGATCCTCAGAATTCCAGAGGTTGAGGTCTATGATTTTGAGTGAAACTTCTCTATTGGATGAATTTCCATGAAATTTAAATGTTCATGTCCCCCGGTGGATGAACCCTCAACTGACCATTAGCATCATTATCAGGTCAAATACTTTGGTTTATGACCAAACACCCGCCAAACAAATGACAATCCCCTCAGTGTCTGCAGCCTGCTCTGTGTTTCATGTTCCTGAACAGTTGGGATTTTTGCATAACCACCTTATTACATACTGTGATATGAAAAGTATCATCCAGGTCCAACAATGTGAGGTCATGTTAACCCAGGTCATTTCCTTCTTTCCAGGCTGATATTTCTGTCCCACATTGACCCACTGGTTTATTAACTAATCAACATGGAGCCAGAGACCAACAGAAGAGCTTCAGTGTCTCTTTGAACAGCCAGAGCTGAAAATGAAGTTCAGCTACTTAAATCTGGACTTCAGCCAAAAACAACAGGATGCAAATCTCAAAACCCGTCATGACTCAACATGCCCATCCTTAACAAGACAAATGAATTGTCACTGTCAACTTGATCTGTCAAACTCATGCACTGTAAAACTCGATAAGTTAATTTAACTCTTTAATGACTTTAACTTTAAGTGACATAACTGTATTTTTTAAGTTAAAGAAGCACTATGTATCAAGTAGCTTTTACAAGATAATTTTAAGTGATACTAATTTAATTTTATAAGTTAAAGAAACATTATTTTTTAAGTAGCTCTTACTAAATAATTTTAAGTGACCATAACTTATGAAATTAAGTTAAAGAAACATTGTAAATTAAGTTAATTTTACGCAATATTTTTCGTTCACAGTACAAATTACAATCAAGTGTATACCGTATAACTTAAATATTTCTATTACTTTTATCATAAAGTATTTGATATCACAGTACCAGATTATTCACTTTATGTTAGCTTAAAAATTTCAGATTCAGTTCTGATGCCGATTACGTAAAATGTATTAAGTGACTTCCACTCACTGAGAGGAGATTGAGTGGGGTGCCCTCAATGTCTGGTTCATCAGACTGTGTCACCTGAAGGCAATGACAGAACTGTTACCTGTTGCTCTAAATTTCCAAAGCCTGATTGATGGCAATTTAGATTTTTTTTAAAAAGAAAAAAAAGTTGATTATTCCTCATAAACACAATTAAGCTCTGATGACAGCAGTCCAGATTATAATAATGGTATGTAAACTTAACTTTTCATTTAGCTTTTTAATTTAATTAAAAATATGTATATTAAATTCAGCATTGGAACAACTGAAACCATGTAACTCTTTGACAGATCAATTATATTCCATGAAATTACATATAACACATTGTAAACAATATGGTAACTTACATCCCAGGTCTTCAGAAAACTTGAATCATCCTCATGCAGATAGGCAGGGAGAGCACGAAGAACAGCAGCACGTCTGACCTGGACGTCAACTCTTTCCTTCAATGAGAACATATTCTTGATTTACTGTGGATGCTAATCAGCACAGCCACACAATACTATGCATCACCCTACCATGTTTTTATAGATATAGATGAGAGTTTAAAGGACCAGTGTGTACAAAATAAGAGAAATCTTGTAGCTCTATACAATTTGAGTCGCTATCCAATCTGAGTCATGCAGGTGCAACATTTTTATACCCATGTGCAAATTATGCTACTGTAGAAACATGGAGGTGCAACACAGTGAACTCCGTGGAAAAGGACTGCACTATATTTATCAGGAATCAAGAAGTGTAACCAACTGACCTGGTGGTCATAAAACAGCTGACCCAGAACTTCAGACACTTTCTCTGTGCGAGCAGCTTTCTTCCTGAAAAGGCTCTGAAGACGGGGGGCATGTCAGTCCAACACATTATAGAAGTGGTTCTTCAGGTTCATGTTGGTGATTCTATGAAACTTGGCACAGATCTGAACAAATAAAAATGAGTGATTAAGTCTGGGTGTATGTGTATAGTATATATGTGGCTCTGGAAAAAAAAGACAAATATTGCAAAACAATATGAACTGACTCCCAGTTATCTGCTCAAATATGTGTACTAAGGAAAACATTTTCACCTGCGACTCTATTTTTAAGGGCAGGCCAGCGTTCCAGGATCTCACCAACAGGAAGGTCATCACTGATGATCTCTTTGCATCTCGGGCAAAGGTGGTTTGCATTAACTTCATAATCAGGACAAGATTTTTGTCCCTCATCTTAACTTCATCTACAATTTGCAGTCTCAGTTGTTCAAGGCTTGGAGCATTTTCACCTCTTGGGAAAATGGGAAGGAAATTCACTTCCACCCTCTTGGGTGTTTTGATATTAGTGTGAGGAGATTGTTTGTCTGGGTTGTTTCTGCTCCTCTTCCCAGAATTTACAGCTACCTCCTGAAACCCAGCCTGACTCAACTTAGTGGAAGCAGAAGTTCCCAATCCTAAACTTCAGGCCATTTTCCAACCATACCACCCTGTCTGAGATCCTGGCTCTTTTAGACAACAATGCTTGGTGACAAGTGCTTCTGCTACCTCTCAAGCTTCCCTATCATTCGGGTATGCTGTGAAGTTATGCATTTTGGCTGCAAGGGTCTCAAGGATGTCATGCTTTTGTCGCCTAGATAATTTGAGATTCTTCCCTGTTCTCTCATGTACAACATTTCCCTCACCAATTATCAATTCTACCTCATAGGAAAAAGTGGGCAATGTAAAAACTTGAGGCCGTCTCTCAGCCCTTTCTTGCGTCACGGCATGGGGCAATATTATTGTGTCATCTGGTGCTACTGAACTGGCATCACTCTCATATCGTATAGCTTTTAGGACAGCCTTCTGTGGAAGTTCCTCAATGTCTACAAGGGAACATAGCTGCCCATCAAAGTCTGGGTCTTGGTATGATAGACTGAAGTCAAAGTCTAGCTTGAACTTCCCTTTTATGATTGACTTCAGCTCATTCACAGATTCTGGACATGAAGATAAAGTCATCTTCCTCACAATGTCAGTGGAGGTATGGACATGAAGTAGAAAGTTTCGAGCTGCCATGTCCTATTGTTAAAAAGAAAAGCAAGAAAGCACTCATGAGTTGATGTTAATTTTTGTGAATATCAATTTTCTCCAGACTGTTCTGAGAGGCCGTATAGGCCCCTATCTGTAAACATATTTTAATCCCCCAAGTCTCTGATCAGAATAAATCTGTTCTGTGTTAACATCAAATGTCCACCCATTGTGTATGATGTGAGACTTACTGTGTCATTTAGTTCTGACAGCTGATGCACAGAGAAGTTGTCTGATGATGTCAGCTCAAATGATCTTAAATGCTCACTGTACCAGCACTGGTAGATTCAGCAAAGAGAGGAAACAGAATTTTGGAAGTCTTCCTGCCTGGCCAGCAGAAACAAACATTCCACTTGCATACTCTGTGCCATCTATGGAGACCTTTGATGAACTGTATATGCTTTGGCTATCCGTCTTGGTCTCTATGAAGTCTTATGCTACTTGACGCAGAGTAGCAACTTGGACAGAGGTGACACTTGAGGCTTGTGTGTGGGGTCTGAAAAATAGAGGCGCATTGAGGTGATACGCCATCATGTGCTGATGCCTGGTAGCAAGAGTTTTCAAGACGTTCTTGAAATTGTGTGTGTCATGTATGATCCTTTTGAAAAAACAATGTTTTCCTTCAAACCTCATGGTCCATAGGTGAACCAGAGGCCCATAACACTTTTTCAGTTCTGGGTAGTGTTCAAGGTAATGACGCTTGGGTTGGAGCTTCAAGTCTGGAAACACTGCTTTAAGACCCTGTCTGTGATCACTTATTTTAGACTGCATGTACTGGATGGATTCCTCTGTGAAACACGGAGACAACACAAGCTGAACAATTTCTTTGAGGTCCATCAATACCGCCCATGCCTCATCCCCTTCAGGCACTTTACTTCCAACCATAAATGGCAATAACCTCAGCAAAGTGGAATTTTCATGCCCATTCCCACCAATACTTAGCTTGGCTGCAAAATTCTTCGGGATTGGCTGTGGTTTATCAAGCCTATCACAGTGCTGATATGGAAATGTGAAAATTTTTGTATTAGGATAATCAAGCATTAAATACTTTAGTCGAATCATTTTCTCGAATGCGCAAGGCCAACTCAACAAGCACAACACCCTCAAACAGATCATGCAGTATATCGGGTGGGAAACCTGTAATGGGATGAAAATGCTGCAATGCTTTGCTGAGAGCACACTCACCCCTAACACCAAAAAGGGTCATGTTTTCTCCTTGCACAACATTTTGTACGTGAACAGGCTGGCCTTTGTTCTCATGCTAAACTCTCCTTCAGAAACTTCACTGGCTTGTATTTGGTCAGCAGAACAGCAACAGAATCTGCAGACATAATTTGCTCGGACGACTGCACAAAACTTGCAAGACCATGAGCAGCCAAATTGTCAGCTGCCACACACAACACAGTGCCCTTGATACACTGACCAAGAGTTTCAATGAAAATGCCATACTGCTCAAAGGTTTGCAAGTCTTTCAACAATGGTGATAGGACAATTTCATAACCATACTTCTGCAGGTCAGGTACTTTGCATAGCAGAGCTTGTTGTATGACATGTAGACTGGACCTATACTTACTGGGCACATTGGCAAGCAACCAATATACTGCACAAAGCTTGTGGATCTTTCTAGCTGTGCCTAAAGGATTCGCTAGTTCAATGTCATCCACATACAAAATCAGAGACAATTTCAGCTCTCCTGATGATGACAATAACTGATTTTCTTTGAAATATGTTCCATCTACATGAGACATGTACATTCCAGGTGGCGAGGGTTTGGCTTCTTGAATTTTGTCAAGAAGATCTGTGTTTATAAACATTGTTTGAAGCATCTCTAGTATTGGAACATACACTGCTGTGTGTCCTCTCGACTCTACAGTACATTGCACTGGCATTACCAGAAGGTAGTTCTTTATCATAATATTCCGTTTGTTGTCTCACTGTGGAAGCAAGCCTGCCTGCGACCCTCAGAAGCACTTATCTCAATATGCCAATCCTGATTAGCTGGTGTACATGTCCGTCCGCACCCGGTAGTGCCACCTACCATAAATACTGCATGCGGTGGACACAGCACCATTCAAAAACCTCTTCTAACCCGGAGCGCATCTCGCATCAAGGTAAGCTATCTTAACTGTCCACTGACGGAACTTACCTAGCTTCTGTCGCTGGGCGCTAGTTAACTTTGGGGTTTTTTTGCTCTTATCCGGTCACACCAGATCGGATTCGATGTGTTTACCTCGCCCTTTATGGCTTGGTTTCTGCATCTCAGCTCCTCTCCAAGGTTGCTTGAGTGCAGCTGAGTGTTAGGTTCAGCTAATCTCTCGGCTATCTGGTTAGCATACCAGCTAGCTACCTCCACCCCTGCCCCCTGTGAGGAATGGAGACCAAAACTCCTCGCACCAGAGGTAACTGAGACTCCGGGGCCCGCGCCTGTTGTTGGAAATAAGATTTCGAGCAAGGACACACATCAGGGTGGCTCGTGTTGCTTAGGGCTGGAACATGCCTGGCAAGCAATCGATGTTCCCGGCTCCTGTCAAGTGTTCATGCTTAAATAGCGTGCGTCAGCACGTGCACGCTCACGCTAGCTCAGCAGCTAACAGCTCATTATTACCAACAAGCTAAAAAGAAAGCTGTGTGCATTTCGTCTAACTGTTTATCTTAGTTTGCCATGAGTCTAAAATACTTAACAAAATAAATACTAACAAACACCTGGAGCAATGATATTGAATGAAATGCAAAGCTCTATCAATGCCAACCGTCCTCATGTCTGAACAAGCCAATTAAATAAGTGTTAACTCGCCTCTTTGAGGTCATTAAAACTAACGTTACCATATAAACGTGTTGAAGTATACAGAGCTGAGGCCATGCAACAGACTTTGAGCTAAAATTAAGGTCCAAGTTCAGTGGCATCAACTATTACATAAATTTTCGAATTTAATGAGATCCATAAAATTAAAACTACATTCACTTCTCTAATATATGGAACACATTAACTGCTAAGACAGAAAATGCATTTGATGCTGAAAATAGTGTAATGAACAGTGAAATATGGTGCTAAATGAACAGATTACTCACCTGATTAGCACGCTCAAAGAGAAAATCAATATCAGTTGTCGATGCTGTCAGCACAGTGGAAAGATTTGGCAGAAATGCAGAATACTGCTGCATATCACAACGCGTTTCTTCTCCAATATTGTTAGAGGCAGCTTCGTAGTCGAAAAATGTGTCTATAAAATGGCTTTTAGAGCAAACATGGCGGACTTTCCAACAGGTGCGGTGCATGGCGGCGGCCAGGCGGAGCACTTACGCACGTGCGTGACGTCAGAGGAAGACTGTAAAACAATTTAAGTTCAATTACAAAAATAAATTAAAGTGTTTGACCACTGTAAACTTAAAATTACAAATATGTACAAATGACACAGACATTTAGAGGCCAATTAACTTTTTTGTATTTCTGTGTAATTATAACTCATATTATTTATCAAAGTTTTACTGTTCGGTCTTACAGTGTACTGTCTGTCAAACCACCAGCATATAAAACATAACACACATATAACATATAACATATATAATACATACAACAGCAGATTGTTTCAAACAGCTTTTTTGAAAAGGCTTCCAGAGAGTCAACTATTTATAATTCAGATGTGATTTCACCAGGTGGTTGTCAGACAGTTGCTCGTTCTTAGCACCTTTCACTGAGGTTTCTTCTTCACATGCTTTTATAAACCAGGAAGCAAAGACACATTGCTCTTCTCTGACCACGACACCTTCACTCTTCTCTTAAGGTGAGCCATTTTCTTTTCATTGACACATGATTTACATGTTTTGTTTTTACATTGCACTTTAAAATATTTCAGATCACTGCTGAGCTCTGTTTCCTCTGAGAACATAGACTTTACGATTTCAGTTGTAGTTCTCAGTGATACTTATTTCTCCCATTTCTATTCTTTACTGAATGAAATTAGGAATAATCCTCAGATCAGAAGAAGACTACACAAAAATATATTTGTATGGTATTAACAAAACTTAAAACAGAAGATTATTAAATAGAGACACTGAAAGCAGCTCAGTTTTTACAGATTTATAGTAGTGTAAGATTTAATGGTTCAACATTGTTTTATTATCATTTTGATGCATTTTTGCTTCAAAAAGAGAAAAAGTTGGTTGTTATACTTTAGAGAGAGACTATAAAGAAACAGAAAATAATCTGGATGCCCAGATATATTACAGTGTCTAGAAACTGTAATACAGAAAATACATTTTCACTAAACAAAAGACAATATTTGGAATTTTCTTGCATTTTTTGCTATTTTGTTTTTTTGCTTGTTGCTTGTCTGCTCTATTCTGAACGGTGACACATATGCTCCACAGGTTTCATGTTGCAGTGAGTAAAGACATGACAGTCCCTTTAGTCTTACTGAATTTATTTCACTTTAATCTCATGACCTCACTGGTCAGAGTCGTCCTCTGCTCTGTGGAATCCAAACCTCCGCTGAGACCATAAACAGCTCGTAACAGTGAGGATCCGTGCGTGGCTCCACATTGTGGCCAAAGGAGATTTGTCGGGGTTAATTTTAACTTTGGCTCATCCAAGTGTCCAACACCTGTGCTGCAAAGGAAAATGACAGTGAGTAGGAACTGTTTGCATATCTTTGTGGAAGGTCAACGAGGGGGGACGTGATCACTGCGTGCCATACTGAGCTGTGAAAATTCAGACCAGGTCTTTTGCGCAAGCTGTGGACTGATGACATATTATCATGACAGACCTCCTCTCAGTCCTCAACACAGTCAGATCGCAGCAGAGAAAATACCTGAACTGTAGCTTCAGCGCCGTGATGCACTGGAAGACGAAGGACTTGTGAAGCTCCTTGTAGAAAACACCTTCATTTCTTTCAGGATAAAATAGTTCAAGTGACTTAAATTCACTTTTACAAAGAATAAATCCACATTAAAAATATTTCAAGGCAAAGCACCTTCAAACAACAAGGCAATTCAAAGTGCTGCAGATATTAAAATAAGATACACAAGAAACAAGACAACAGTAAAATACAAAAAGACATAAATAGGATTTGAAAAGGAAAATAAAGTAGAAGTATAAAAAGAAAAATAGAAGAAAAAGAATTAAACAAGAGAATTTTTACATTTTCTCAGTCAACCAACAAAGAACAAGCGGAAAAGGAGAAAAACAAGGAACATACAAGTCACGTTAAATAAAAAAAGGGAAGTAAAAACCATATCATAACATTATGTTATGATATTAATACTGAATACTGCAGTCACTCGTACTTATCCATGAGCGTGGTGCAGACTGTCATTGTTATTGTCCTCAGACAGTGGATATGAAATATTATTGGACTGCATTTACATATTATACTTGTTCTTCATGTATAAATACATGTTGTTGTCTTTGTGCACTGACATGTTGTTTGGCATGTCTGACTGAACGTCTGTAACTGAGGAAGAAAACAGACGTAAATGTTGATAAAGACACAATGACAATAAATGAATAAAGAGTAAATGTTGTGTGTTCGACAGGAAGATTACGGCTGAACTCCAGTCTAGATGTTCAGGATTACTTTCCTTTCACTAAGGTCAACAGGTGACACCGACGAGGAAGCCAGTGATTCAGTTTGTGCTCTTATTTAAATGATTTGCTTTTCTATATTTTGTTGCATAACATGCCTTGAGAGGCGTCCCTCTAAAATTATTTGAATAGATATTGACATATTATTTATCCTATAGAAATAAATGACTGATCACCTCAAGGTGAAACCATCAGAAGGATTCTTACAACACTCACATGAACAGAGTCTTTGAAATAGATCTGATGTTTATTACTGACTCTCATGCTTCCAATAAAACAGACAGTATGTAACTTTAGTAACTCTCTGTCTCTGTGATAGGAGGCATTATGTGGCTCAGTCTGGTAAAAATAGTCCACAGCTCTACAGTGAAGACTGCTGAAGCTGCTACAAGACAGCGTTCGGGTGAAGTTCAAATAAAGAAACATTTCACAGGCAGCAACAACGGTCAAAGTCCTTTAGTTTCTTTTGTTTGTCAGCAACAGAAGAAACAAGTATTCCTTCCAAATTAAATGCACTGTTACTTTTTACGTCAGGAATCTGAGGTTTTCTGTCATCTGTCATTTATAATAAACTATTGAAGGTCTTAGAACCAGATGTTGACCTTCTACAAGACAAGTGAGCAAGATGGAGGATGGAGGAGGCATTACAGATGATATTCAGTGTTACAAATTTTTATTTCACATCATGTTATAATATGAGGAGTGTGGTGGTAATCCAGCCCTGCTTGGTAAAGTGCTCAAATTATTTTCCCTGCTTTTTAAAATTCTCAAAAAACTCGTTTCAAGACTGTTTGCTGAACGGGTTAAGATTTAATAAAAATGTAACTTGCACACACCTGTGTATTTAACTGTGCCACAGGTGGTACAGAAATGAGACATAGGCTACAGCTCACGTAATGAGCCCTATTACATTTCATCTCTAGTGTAAACAAACCAGCCTTCTCGCCAAGTCACACAAAGTCTCGCGTGATTCGGACGCAGCGATCGACTATAGATAGCATCGTGAGCTAATCGATCGTTAGCTGGTGTCAAATCTCGACGCCCGCCAAAAACAAACATTTAGCACAATTTACAGCCGCAGATAAACAGTCCCTGATATGTTCAGCCGGGCTGACAAAGCAGTCCGAACTCCGGCCTCTTCAGAAGGGCCAGTCCGCTGTGTTTGCCCAGCTCGTTGGTAACCGCGCTGCTGCTAAGAAGCTAGATTGCTAACGTCCGTTGGTTGGTCTCTGCACGGTAAAACCAGGAAGGAGGGACCGGACGACCAGCCAGGCAACCTGGCCTCAAAGGCTGCTCCACTTCTGCAAACATTTACTCGTTAACATCCAGGCTCGTCCGGTCTGCTGAAGACAGTAGAAAGGTAATTGCGACCCGGCGTCATGTCGGAGCTTTGCTCGGTAGTTAAAGTTGGCTGGAGACGGTTAACTATTGAGTAGTTAAGTGTCTTAACGGTTGTGCTTTCAGGAGCAAAGTCAGTGTTGACTTCATTAATGTCACTGCAGCGTGACTTTAAACTAAACTAACTCCAAATATAGTGGACGTTATTTCATCAGTTTATATTTTAACCTGATACTGTGTCTTTACACTCAGCTTCAGATGTCGATCATTAACATTAACTGAAAAACAACAGAAAATGATGAACTGAACGTTGAACCCACTGAGGCTTCTGTTAGTGAACTCTCGTTAGATAAAATTATTTGTGTGGCTTGTATTTTGTTTTGAATACAGTCTAATACATTAGCAACAATTTTGTTAAACAGTTATCTGATATAGAGCTGCAACAATTAATGAAATTGAAATTGATCATGCTGCTATTTTTAAAATCCATCATTTGAAGTTGTTTTTTTTCCCCAGTTTCTTTAGTCTTCCATGATAAACTGAATATCTTTGGACTGTTGATTTGACAAAACAAGAAATCTGAACACATTAGCTTGTGGTTTGTGAAATTACACACTTTACAAAATACAGGACATTTTACATTTTTATTATCTGACATTTCATACAAGATAACTAATCCTTGACTCAGTGGTGCCTGTTGTGCACAGGTCACTTTATATTGTCTATTTGCTTAGAGCTGTAAATGGAAATGATTAACAAAATTAACCAAACAACAGAAAATGACCAAACTGAACATTGGACCCAGTGTGGTTGTGTTCGTGTTCAACCAGGTGAAAATCAATCAATTGAATTTGGGATAATGTGCAATACTTATTCAATGGTTGTATTAATTAGTTATCTGATATTATAGAATTGATTGATGAATATTTGTTTTTTTACCTGCCTCACTTTTTAAATGCCCTTTGGGATTAATAGAGTGAACCTCCTCTCAACCAACCAAACAAATTAAACTTGTCTTCCCTTTAGCAGTTTTAACACTGGAGAATATGATTTGTAGACTTGGGTGTCTCTGTAGCACCACAATGCACAACAATGTTGGGACGTTTTACCTTTTAATAAAGACAATAGCATGTCCTGTAATTTGGATATTTCACTTGGCCACACTGCGATTTTGATTATATTTAGATTAATTGTGCAGCTGTACTAGAGAGTAGAATAGACCTACATAGGCATATTTACATGTCACTGCACGTGGAAGTTCATTAGATGCAGAGCACAGAGACTGTCTTTGCCTCCTTTACAGTCAGAGGCAGCGTTCAGTGATGAAATGGAAAACTTGAAATTATTCACACTCACTTTCACTTCCGTTTTTGGTTTAACGTCACTGAGCTTCAGCAGCGAACAGCAGATACTGTGGTGAGAGTCGACTCACTGTCATTATCACTCAAGTCATGAATAAAGTGCAGGTTCTTTCCCAAACACCAGGGACAATGCTGTGAATACAAACACTTCAAATACCAAACTATTAGTTGGCTTATTATGTATTATAACTATGTGTTTTTAGACTACAAACTATACTGTGCACAGCTCTGAGTATTTAACTCAGTAAAACCTGATGAGAATGCAGTCATGAAACTATTAATGTTGATTTTACATTTAAAATAAAACACATCAATCTCCTGTCTTCATTAGAAACTCACAAAAACTGGTTTTCCCCAACTTTACCTAGGACTGACTGGTCCCTAACAAACAGGTTTTTCTCACCTGAACTGTGTATTGAAGGTCTGATGTTCAGAGGAAGAGCAGTAAGGAGCTTTTGTCCCTTTTGATTGGCTGAAGTGCTTTAGATGTGAACAACCATTGTTTCTCACGTAGAAACTGTTCAAACACCAAATAAATGAGGCATTCCTCAACATTCACTGAAAGACCCTGTTATGCATCTGAATGGGTTCTCAAAGGGAACCTGAAATAAAATTCAAACATGAGACTTTGAACAGTGGGGACAGTAACCTGATGTCATTAGAACCAGAGACGCATTCTCCTTCTCCACGCTGCTGCTGTGTTAGAGATTAGTGCTGCATCTTCACTTCGAAGAGGAAATGGTTTTTTTTTTCAGATATCACTCAAGCATCTCAGCAGAACAGACCAGAAACATTCAGTTTAGTTTGGTAAGATTGTAAAAATAACTGGTTATTTATTTAACATTTTTCCTTATGACAGAAACATGTTGATAAAAGAAAATCACATTTTCTTGACTTCTTTTTTTAAAATTCAAAAGCATGAAATACAATTGTATTGTGATTCATTAATCTTGATTATCTGTCTCAAGGATTTTGGGAACAAGATAGTCATTGGCATTATTTTTAGCTGCAAAAGACTATATGAAATCTTTAATATTAAGGATATTGGAATTTTCTCACTTTGAACAAGACAAACACAATCACACACAGAACTAATGGGGAGCTCTGATCAGACACAACAGAATGACAATGATTATTGAACCTGATTGACTACAATCAGGTTCTTGAACTTGAATACAAAGTTACATAACTTTGTATTGGGGGATGGGGGAGGACTCACGTTGAAGTGTGTCTGATGTTGAGTCTGAACATCATGATGGTCTCCTGTCTGAAATTGCTGTCAGCTCATGTGATTTCATGCTTCTCTAGTTGCTGCAGTTTAATGTTGTGTGTTTGATTCATGTTTCTCTGACAGTTCAAGGTCATGTGAGGCTGTAGGGGCTTTAGGGGCAGTTGATGGCAGGTTTGGTGCAGCTTGGTGCAGAAGTCTTGATGACGGGTAACAAGGTGTCATGTACAGAGTCCAGTCCTGGTCTGTCAGCAGCTCTGTGTAGCTGGACGATCCTGATTAATGTGGAGGATTCGTTTGTTTTTCCTAAACAGTGTGACCTTTGGTTTCTGTTTCAGTCCCTGAACATTGAGTAAATTCATTCTGTGTGCAAGCATCACCAGTATAAGTGCCACTTGTTCACTTGTTTTTCTGTTTTTAAGGAAAAGAACATTGACACTGGCCTGAGTGCAAAGATGTCGAAGGCTCCGGATTCTCATGCTCAGTCCCGCTCTAGATCACGGTCCAGGTCCAGATCCAGATCCTACTCCAGATCTCACTCAAGAAGCCGCTCCCGCTCCAGATCTAGAAAACGTCGCTACAGGTAAATCTGTTGTCAGGTTGCTTTCATCAAACCCTTTTTTATTTACATTATGAACTGAAGAGCAAAGACCTTTATTATAAATGATGTAGTTTATAAACAGTGAGCCTGACTGTATGAAACAAAATCTGCTCTGATATTAGTCCCTGCTTTGAAAAAACATCAGCTAGATAACTTGTTGATATTGTCTGTCTGACTTGAAACTGTACAAAGCAACAAGGAAGGCTTATCTTACCTACACAGTTTCCATCAGGATCCCTTTTAAACCTTTTAGCATATTTGTTTAAGCCAAACTTGAAACATGTCCAACTAGTGCTCCCTGATAATGTCTCACAGTTATTTGTTTTAGTTTAATTATTCATTTGATAGGGACGATGCAATTTAACATAGTTTCAAATGAGGCATGAAACTAATGTGTTGCACAAAGAGTTTATAGCTGTTTCTAATTCTCCACTCCTGTTTCTAGTTCAGCTTTTACATGTATAATGTAATTAAAACGGTCAATAGCAGAAACGACACAATTTATAATATCCTACCATTGGCTAAAAATATACAGATGTTCAATGTAAAACGACAACAACAACAACATCCACAAATAGTCAAGCAAAAACAGTTAACATTAAATCCAATAGATTCAACCTAGAAATGAGTACAGCTCTGTCACCAGGTTTTATTTGGCAAATTAAGGTTTGGAAGAGTCCTATTAAATATTGTAATGTAGTCGTATTCAGAGAGGTGGTTTCTGATGCCCTCCTAATATCTGACATCCAGGTCAGAGTATAATAGCTTTGTTGTGCTTCTATTGCTTGGCTCAGCTCACTCTAGGTTTTCTCTTGATTTGCATAAATGTTTTTCCTTTTGTCCAGTGAAAGGAAAAAGGCTGATGAAAAGCCTCCAGCAATTTGCATCAGCTCACCTTCAGTCTCTTTATTTTAGACTCTCCAGTCATTATTTGTATTTGTGTTAGACTTGTCAACCAATATGGTCAATATAATGTTTAATTTATTTAACGTTATGTGTCTTTCCTTATTTAATCACTGCTGTTGTCGAGGAGGATTGTTTCCCTGAAGTGTTGTTCAATTGCAGGTCATTAAACAGGAAGTCACAATGAGTGTGATGTTTCAATCTCAAAGATTATCACAATAAAAGTTGTTAAAAGTTTCCTTTTCTCCACTGTAGCTGTCAGCAGGGGCCAACGGCTCCATCTGCTGGTCAGATAACAGAATGATCATTCTCTTCACACAGTACAATGTGTAATAATATAATACAATCATTTTGTATAAATAATTTAATATTATTTATAATATTAATATAATAATAATATTATTTTATCTGTTCATTTTCTGGATTAATCAGTTAATTATTTTGACTATAATCTGTGAGAAACTTCAGAACATAAATATTGAATTCACTGTAAAAATGAAAGTAAATAAATAAATTACAATATGTAAAGAAACCACATAATGTGTGTTTTTCTAAATCGTTTCTTTTTGTGAATTTTTGCTTCAATGAATTCTGAGAACTTCTCGTCCTTCAGGAACATGTGATGGTTCAGATGGTTCAGCAGAATTAATGACTGTCAGTGTTTTGTAGAGGAGCTGATCTTCTACTGCAGTTGACTCTGAATCAGTTCATTTTCCTCTTTAATGTAAATTCTGTCTTTGATTCAGTGGAAACTGAAGGAAGGTTCATTCTTTACTTTGGAAAAAGCGACACATCTGGTGTTTCAGTTGTCACATAGATGGTTTTTGTTGTTTATCACATGACCCATGAGTTGAATTTCAGGAGATTTTATGTCAGTTTTGGTCAGGTGTTCACAGACAGGTGATGCTGATTCAGTGTCTTGTCCAGACTCCTTGTGTTTCACTGATGTGAAGTAGAAGTAGGTTTGTACTGTCTGAGCCTGGAGAAAATGAAGAGGCTCGACTAAAAGCTTTGCTAACGTTATTTTCTTATCTTTTTTTCTCTTCAGTTCTCGGTCTCGTTCCCGCTCTCACTCTCCATCCTACAGAAACTATCCCACCAGAGACTACCAGAACAACAGGGGGGGCTTCAGAGGCTACAACCGCGGCTACAGGAGGCCGTACCACTACCGCGGCAGGAACCGGGGTTATTACCAACGTGGTCATTACCAGAACAGAGGAGGAGGCGGTGGCTACAACTATAAAGCCAATTGGCAGGGTGGTGGAGGTGGAGGTGGAGGTGGAGGTGGAGGTGGAGGTGGAGGTTGGCACGATCGCCACTATGACCAGGACCACCACTCACACAGTCCAAGGAGGGGGCGCTCACGCTCCCGCACCCCCAGGAAGCGCTCGGGCAGCCGGAGCCGCTCTCGTTACTCTGATCGCTCGTCATCAGGCAGATCCCGGCGCTCCAGGCGCTCCAGCTACTCCTCTCGATCCCGGTCCTCATCTCCACGCCATCGTAGCAGCAAGGCCAAGCCCGTCTCCAAGGACAAAGACAAGGCGACAGAAAGTCAGGTGGATAAGTCAGGTCAGGCAGCTGAAGGCAGCGCCATCGAAAAGGCATCCGGAGGGAAATGGATCGACTATGACAGCAGCCCCAAACGAGGCAGCCCCAAGAAAGACGACGCTGCCTCCGGCCCTGAGAGCAAAGGGCCGGGAGGAGGCGGTCCTCTGTGGAAAACCATCGGCAGCGCGTCATCCCCTCCGACAAAGAGCCCCACAAAGTCTGGACAAACAGCCTGTTTCAGTGGCTTCGGCTTCTTCTCAAAGGAAGACGCCAAAGCTGGAGATAAGAGTGTGATCTCTGCTGCATTCAAGAAGTATGTCTGTCACTCACTTATTTACATCCAATCACATCGTTTTCATTTTTATTGTCCTAACAAACTATGAACGTTATCTTTCAAACATGTTTAGCCTTTTTCAAAGATCCTTGGAAGAAATCATGTTCAACAGGAATCATAAGACTCCTGAGTTTAAGAGCATTGAACATGTAGCCGGATATTTTCTGTACAGGAAGTTGTATGAAATCCCTCTTACTTAGGACGATGGTGGTTACGTGAGTATAATTACTGCAATGTGAGTCCTGCTGTGTCCTGTTTGCATCAGGGATGGGCTTTTTTCTGATATTTTTAAGTCCAGTCAGTGAAATGAAGGTGGGAATGAAAAGGATAAAGAGGGTAAATCAACATTGTTCAGAACAGTTAGGGTGGTGTGTTTCCATGTCGACTGAAAGGATAATAATTAATGCTGACAATAAATAATCAAGAGCTGGTCAGTCTTTTTTAAAGGGTTAGTTTTTAGAAAGGACAGCGTTTGCTCAATGCCTCTGATTGGTTGACTTTTTATCATGTTTCTGTTAAAAGCTTGTATCGTTTCAGATTTTCAGATACAAACATGTCACTGTTACTGTGTGTAGTGAAAAATGAAAACTCTCAGTACTTGCACTAATGTTTGGAGCAAGGAAAGATGATATTATTATATAATAATATTAATGATTTAGACTTAAAAACATTTCAGTCAGAAGATGTTCCAGTCCAATATAGACAGTAAAGACAGTTGACCAGCCCATCCCTGGTGTGTGTAACACTTCTCACTTTCAGTTTGTCAGTTTATGTTGTACTTGTGTTGTTTCCTCTGTCGTTATTTGTATGAGACTTTAAAGCGTTAATTACTCTAAGTATATTAGTGGTGTTCCTGGCCTGGCAGCTTCTCTAGCTCAGTGTGGTTCTCTGTTCCAGGTTCTTGGCAGAGAATAAAAACAAAAAGCAGGAGAAGGAGAACGGTCGAGATAAGGAGCAGAGCGCTGCAGACAGAGAACCAGACAAAGGAAACAAGTCAGCAGACATGTTCAACATCTCGTCCTCCTCTTTCACGGACTCCAAGGAAGACAAGGCTCATCCCTTCTTTGATGCCGGAGAGGAGGAATTCCTCAAGTCTCACGGGCTGAAAGAACGGGACATCGAGGAGGACGGCGACATCAAACCCACCTTGACAGCTCGGGACCTTTTCGGGAAATGGGGGGACGAGCCGAACTATTCGACGTCCTACCCGTCAGTGAAGGAGAAGAGCCGGAGAGAAGCTGAAGAGGCAGAGCCTGTAGATCACATGGAGGAGGATTTGTACCGAAGCCGCAAGCACAGCTCAAAGAAAGAGGAGAAGTCCAAGAAGAAGGAGAAGAAAGAAAAGTCCAGGAGGAGTCCGACCCCTCCCACCACTTCCAGAGAGAAAGACCGCCCACTGTTTCCTGGAGCTTTCCCTCCTCGTGAAGAGTCGCCCGTACGACGACTGTCGGCTTCAAGGGAAGACTTTGAGCTCAAAATTGGTTCTTTAGATGAAATTCCCAGGTAAGTGTAGAACTGCCATTCATACACTGTACTGACCCCAATACAAGACCACGTCTCCGTCAGCCTCCTCGTTAAACTTCATGTTAATCCTGTATCGGGTAGTCATAAACTTTCTCCTGTCAAACAGCAGATGAACTCATTTTCTCTGGATTCAGACATTTTTCTGTCTCTTTGAGCTTCTCATTGTACCTTTATGTTTCATGACAATTGTTGGTTACTTCGTTGGTCATTGCAGTGAAGACATTGGAATCAGTAACAATAGGAACTGTAGGTTAAACTTCCCTTTTACTAATGATCAGACTTTTGAACCTCAGTCAAGTGTAAAAATGTTTTTTAAATTTTCATGTGCAAATTGAAAATTAACATAAAAGTTCCTCACTGGTGTGTTCTCAGTTCGTCTCTGACTAAAGATCGACTCCTGCCCAGAGATCTGCTGAATACCTCGAAGAAAGATCCAGAGTTTCGTTCCATTTTCCAGCACATTCAGTCTTCACAGCTTCGCCGCAGCCCGTCAGAGCTGTTCGCTCAGCACATAGTCTCAATCGTTCACTACATCAAAGGTACAGTATGATCTGAGCTGGTCCAGACTCCAGGGGACAGACAACAGGACAGTTGTTAATGTTTTATACATATATATATATATATATATATATATATATATATACACACACACATATAAAAGTTAGTCACCATGGTTACCACTCATCTGTGTGAATAAAACTGTTGTGTTGTGACTTTGCAGCTCAACACTTCCGCTCCTCTGACATCACTTTAAGTGAGCGGTTTGCCATGTACCAAAGAAAAGCTGCAGAGGTAGAAATGATGAAGCCAAGGAAGAGCCCAGAAATCCACAGGTACACCAACACCTATCTGATCATGTGTAATTTACTCATCAAAGCATTTTTAATAATAATCAATAAATGACATGAAGTGACGTTTCCCTCCTCTCAGGAGAATCGATGTTTCCCCCAGTGCCTTTAAGAGGCACTCTCACCTGTTTGAGGATGTGGACGAGACGAGCTACAAGGTGACCAGCACTTTTGAAATTTGACGTATTTGGAGCAAATTTGAGTCGATCCAAAGCAGCAGTGTTCAGCTTTGTGCTTTTCTTTCAAAGGATGCATATTTCTAAATCAAAAGAGCCCAATTGTGTTTTGTAAGTGCCAAGCAAGCCCCCCAGCCTATGAGATATGGTTATTGATTGGGTAGATACGAACCCAAGCAAAGGCTAAAAGGAAGTGAATTAAGGTCCTGAGTCCGAGCCTCTCAAGGGACGTTATCAGTGCCTTTACCTTGTAAGTATTTTTCCTAAAAAGACAAAAATCAAGCCACAAAACAGCTGTGAAATTCAGTTACTCTGCTACATGCATGCTGCTGGTTACCACAGATACTGTACAGAAGAGTGTTGTATTTTACTACACATAGTATTTACTGCCAATTAATTACTGATCATAGTAATAGAATATGTAATTCAAGAATTGTCAATATTCACGTTTTATCTTTACTAGAGGGAACACAATACTTTCATATGTTGTACATCTGTGTTTGTTTTGCAGCTTTTTATTATAATTTTTTTATTAGTTGATCAACTATTTAATAACCTCTATGTATATGTATGTGTATATGTATGTCAGTATATATATACATATATATATGTATGTATGACATGTTCAACATAGTATACATGATATATATGAATATGAATCTGTGAGAATGTGTGCACTTGATTTCTTCATTCAGTATTACAGTAGTATTGGTGCTGTGGTAAATAAACACGAATCTCTCTGCAGGATACAAGTAAAAAGTTCAAAGGTGACGTGATGGACCTTCGGCTGGATATTGAAAGACGTAAGAGGTTTGCAGGGAAAGAGCGAGACTACAAGCGTGAAGGCGGCAGGAGCCCAGGAGGCTCCCGAGGGCCGAGCAGGGAGAGGTCCTCTGAGAAATCTGGGAAACACCACAAGAAATCCAAGTACGTCCCATCAGTTCTTCAGTGACTCACCACAGACCTGGAGTCTGTGGGACCTGGACAGAGTCCTGTCTCTTTGAAACCATAGTAACCACTTCCACACGTTGCTCTTCATATCTCTATGTCACTTTCATACCTGTAAAACTCATCTCCATTTTAATGACGGCCATGTTTTTCTCACAGGAAGGGTAAGAAGAAGCGGGATCGCTCCCCATCCTCCTCTTCCTCCTCTTCCTCTCCATCCCCCTATCCACCGCCTTTCAGAGGTAAAGAGTACATGGGGGAGGGGATGGAGCACTCGGAGGAGGGCTACAGTCACTCTCGTTATCCTCCACGGGACTGCAGTGGACCTGGAGACAGAGGCCCTCGAGATTACGAGGGCCATGGCCCGGAGCGAGGCCGAGGACGTGGATTTGTAAGTTCCTGTCTGAGCTTAATTTCTTCTGCTGCTGTTTGCGTTTCTTCTTGTAATTCTCTGTCCTAATGACATCACAGTACACTGAATTCTCTGCTCTGTTCCCTCCTCCTAATGCTAAGGATCATAATGTGGATGATGATAATGATGATGACACTCTCATACATAATCCATGCACTACCTGGTTTTTACTAAGGTAATGTAGTGAAACCAGTGAAACCTCATCACTGAACTAAACCCTGATCCATCAGTTGTGTCGTGGCTCTGGGTTTGTTTGAGTCTGACTTAAACCAGGTTTATCAACATATTCCTCCATCTTATTCTACATCATGTGACTGTTGTTTTGATTTCAGTTCCCCAGAGTCAGAGGAAGAGGCTGGAACAGGGGAAATTATCCAGGCAACAACAGCAATGGAAACCCTGCCAATATGAACCCTCCAGTGCGCCCCCCAGAGGAGGAGTGGGACCCTGAGTACACGCCCAAGAGCAGGAAGTATTACCTGGTGAGACTCTGCAGCTGCTGATTCATTTAATTCATATATAAATGTTTAATGATAACGAAGATGGATCATTTGTTGAAACCCTTTTTCTGAACCAGTTTAGAACATCATATTTATTCAAACATTTTCAAGTTCTTATGTATTATTTATTTAAACACTGTAAATGAGCTTAAAATAATCATCAAGAAGATTCCAACCTTCACTGGGTTTTTCTTCATCTTGACCTTTAACCTTTCTTGTTTCTCTTCCAGCACGACGATCGTGACGGAGAGAAAACCTGGGTCGACAACCGTGGAAGAGGCCGCGGTTCGTTCCCGGCTCGTAGAGGACGCTTCGTTTACAGGAAGGGGGGCAGCAGCCCGAAGTGGACCCATGACATGTTCCAGGGGGGGGAGGAAGGGGAGCTGGGAGATGACCACATAGAAGTCGACCATAAAGACGCCAAGATGGCCGGAGATTCCGCCGCTGGCTTGAAGCAGTAAACTGCTACATCATCCATCAGCATCACATGATGATGAAGAGGTTCTTAATTTTTCTCCATTTCATGTCATTAACGGTTAAAGTGAAGAAAGAACTGCAAGTGACTCAGTTCCTTCTGTCTGTGACAAGTTTAATTTCAGTGTTCTTTATGTGTTGGATTTGTTTTGCAGCTGATGACTCACATGTGGAGAGAGAGATTACTGAGGCATCAAAGTTCTCTGAAAACAAAATAAAAGCGTTTGTGCCTTAGAAAATAAAACTATAGTAGTGTGTACTTGTGTAGCCTGTTTGAAGGTACAGCCCAGCTGGGAGAGGTAGAACTGTTCTTCTGTTTGTTTCTTTGTTTGGGGCTGTGATTAATCTTTGATGTGACTGCATGAAACGTTTGATTCATACCTCGCTCCATGGGACCAATCAGTTGTTGTCAAACGATCAAACATAACAGTTATTATCTGTTGAACCCCTGGACGCTTGATATTTGTCACTTATATTATCCAAGCCTTTTCACTTCACCTGTCTGTCTCATTAGGAAGTGAAGACATTGTGTGTGCTACAGTATATTCTCATTGATTGTGGCTGTTTTCAGTTAAAAACAATTGGCACCAGAATCCCCTGATTTGCTTTAGACAGATAAACGGCTTTTCCTGCCTCTGATCTCAGTGGAGATAAGTGGTTTCCTTTGTTTAGATTTTTAATAAAAAAGACATAATACATGTATAGAATTATACAACCTAAATTATTGTAATCTTAATGTCAGGAGGAGGGAAAATAGAAACTGAATGTGGTTCTTTTTGGACCTGCAGCTTAACCCTGTCATTGAACCTGAACATGAAAAATTTGTGACAAAACAATTTGTCAAGAGGCAAAAGATGTGTATTTTTGAGGAGTTGACACAAACTAGTTTTGTGAATCTCTCTGTGCTGCTTTGTCCCACATTGACTGTACATTCTGCATGTACTAAACACAACTGTAGGACTTCATTTTTTTTTTTTTGATTAATCAGAAGCTGAAAACTTTTTTACTGTTCAAGAGCTTTGAATTACTTGTCTTTTAATTTTCAATAAAATTTTCTTTGATTCAGGGCAATTCTGTAAGTGTGATTTTTGAGATTTATACTTTTTCCATGAGATAAACAAAAAGGAAAAATAAACAGCCAAATGTAGTTTGTGATAATGAGTTTTGTTGTAGCTTTATGTCCCTATTGTTTTCCACATACAGACCTCACTTCTTAATCTGTTGAAGGTTCAGTAAATGAGATTTGCGGTATTTTAACTTTGTGTATTTCTATGTATCTGACGTCATTGTAAATTAAGGAGACAACAGTCAATAATAAATGAGAAAACAGTCCAAACTGTCCTCCATAGAAGAAACCACGTCTTTCTCTGAAAGGCCCCTACAAAGGAAGATCAGATCAGAGAGGGGACATGAGGACCACCGGGTCAAATCTCGATCGGCTGTGGACCGGCTCCCTCAGTGTTATCTGACCTGGACTCAGTACTGGTCTGGATTTACTGAGAGGAGAGACCTACGAGCTGCTGAAGATCAAGGTGGACAGCTGGACTCAACTGTTTCTTCTCCTCCATGTGTAGGTAACTTGATGGTTCATAATGTTACATGTCTGTTTTTGTTAGTGACGGCTACAGTAGCATGCTAACATTAGCTAACTTGCCATATTTTGAATGGATTGGCAAATGTTGCTATTTCTAGCTGGCTAGCTGTTAGCATTGCTTTGGAGCGTATCAGGCAGTGCTAATGTGGACTAATGGCTGTGTCTTGAGTGTGGTTGGCAGTGACATTAATCTACAAAACCTTTAACAAGTTTTTTTCCCTCAGACATGTTTAAACCTTTTCATGTAAAGCTGAACTGAAGTAGCTTTTAGTTTTTAGCCAAAAACCAAACCCTTTACATTTGATGAAGGAGACAAAATACAAAAACGACAATATTGTATTTGTTATTACAGCCAGTAAGTAAATAATGTTTTAAATGTTATACAAGCTACACATGAAGAACATTAATATCTTAATCTTAATATCTTAGCTTAACTTAGCATAAAGACTGGAAACGGGGAAACAGCTAGCCTGGCTCTGCCTGAGGGTTATCTTGTTCATATAATCTGTACAAAACCATGATGCAGTGATACTGCAGAGAAGAATCTGCCATGGAAACTTTGTGGTAAGATTTTTTAAATCATGGAGATTTAATGTTTGTCAAACTTTCCCAGATGCTAGAGAAGTGACTTTTATAAGCATGATGTCACACCAATGTAAAGTCAGTGGAGACACAAGGGGGGGTCAAGTGACTGGATGGTAGAGATGGTTCTGACAGCCTGTTACAACATTTACAACATACCTCATTAGTTCAGCTCCAACACTAACAAATCTCTTATCAAATATTTTATCTCTCCTCTTCTCTCAATCTTTGAACATTGACAATGCTGCCACTAAAACTAGTATTTCTGCTTTCTGGTGGTTAGACATGTTTATGTTAGAGTTAATTCACAGGTAAACCTAATAAGATTTGGTAAGGGAGTAAGGATTCAGATTCAGTAACTTACAGTCAACCCCCCTCCTGGCTCCACACATCCACCTTTGAATTGTTTTTATACTTTGGACAGAGCTGAACTAGCGGTTTCCTCCTGTTTCCAGTCTTTATGCTATGCTAAGCTAACCATTTGCTTCATATTTACCTACAGACATGAGATTGATATTAATATGCTCCTCTAATGTTCTGTAAGAAAGTGAAGGAACGTATATGTCAGCCTATAGAAGTGTATGTATTATTTTCTGTAGCAGACACAAAATATGTTTCTGAAACATGTAATCAACCGAGAATCATATTTACAGGACAAACAGACAAGTCTTTACCAGAGAGTGGGCAGTGTTGTAGCTGGACTGAGAGGGAGCTACTGGGATTTGTGGAAACAGACACAAGCTGATGTAAAGGCTGGAAAAAGACTGGAGGGTTTCTGTGGGAAAGACTAGCCCAGTGATAACAACATTAACTGCTAATTCTGACCATCACTAGTTTAATATTGTTATGAAATGAATCAGTAACAGTTACTTTAACTATGAAAAATTAAACAATTGACAACATAATGATTCTTAGGTGAATGCAACATGATAAATGTCAGTAACCTTAGCTGCTAAATTGTAGATTTGCAGCCGTATTGTAATTGGTAAATTTGTAGCTGTATTCTGATTGCTTTGTTTGAAGCTGTATTCAACTTCTTACATTAAATCACAGGTGATCTGAGGTCATTGAACTTGATCTTCCTGCAAAAAGAATGGTATGTGATCTTTGATTGTGTTTTGAACCTCAGATGAAGAAAGTTGTTCAGTCGTGTTTTTATCACTTGAGAAATATGACTTAGATGAAGTCTTTTATTTCAGCCACAGATCTGGAGAAACACCTGTACACCTCTCTCAGTCAGGAATCAATCCACGGCCTACAGTTAGTTCATTGACTGTTGACTGGTAAATGTAAATGTATTTCAAACCCCATCGGTTTGAAGCCCCATATCTGAGCTGAGATAACCTTTGATGTTAAAAAGCTCCATCCCTCCCACACAAGACATTAAACATTAAACATGAGACATTATGAAACCTTTTTCACATGTGGAGTGTTTCTCCTCATGATGAGTGAACTGATATTCATGTGTTCATCAGTGAACTCTCTCTGTCCTTCAGTCATGAAGAGTCTTTCTCAGTGTCTGTCAGTGGTAATGGACTCGTCCTATTGTCCCCGTCCCTGTGACCAGGATGTCCGGCTGCCCGTTCCTCCAGATCTCCCTGACGATTCGCTCTCTCTCCTCCAGACGTCTCGCCTTCTCCAGCTCGTCAGCTGAAGCGAACACATCAACACTCATCAGAGAACTATTAGACGTCATCGGCCCGACAGTCACTCTGGGGATCTCTGCCTCCTCCCCATCCTCGTCTGCGATGCTCTCCTCCTCCTCCTCCTCCTCTTCCTCTTCCTCGCTGGACTCCTTCAGCTGCCTCCTCTCGGGGGAGGGAGGCAGTCTGCGGTGGCGGTGAGTCCTGCAGGCGATGGCAGCCACCAGGAGGCAGAGTGCCATGAGCAGCCCGAAACAGACGCCCATCATGAAGTAGAGGGCGAAGCTCTCTGGATTGGCTGCATGGACAGAAGACAGTCAACAACAACAACTGGTAGACAACAACAGGTAAACAATAATAGGTAAACAATGACAGGTGAACAATAATATGTAAAAAAAAACAAAAAAAAACAACAGGTAATCAACAACAGGTAAACAACAACAGGTAAACAATAACAGCTGAACAATAATATGTAAAAAACAACAACAGGTAAACAATAACAGGTAAACAACAACAGGTAAACTCACTCAGGTACTGGACTGAAGTACAGTTAAAGGTACTTTTTGCCACTTCCTGTTCTGCTTTGATCACAGTCATAACCCTGATGTCCTCTGAGAATGTCAAATTGTGTTTTCAGTTTTGGACTTTGCATCTATTCTTTAACTTCAGTAAGTGATGTGAATTCTTCTACCACTGGAAGTAAATGACGTTTGATGGGTTTGGCTGAACTCTGTTTATTTTTCTTCTACTGTTTCTGAGCAGCAGATCCTGTTTCCAGTTTATATGCTAAGCTAAATGGTTGCTGCCTTTAGCTTTATAGAGTGGTGTTAGTCTTCTCATCTTTTAACAGTTTTACAGCCTTCAGAGGTAAAACTGTTCACTATTTGGTATTTGAGAAAGAATAATTGATGATTGATAATTTGGTGTATAATAATTTGACCCCATACATTCATCTCACGACTCCTTTAAAGACTCCTGAGCCCCAGGTTGAACCTTTACCTTTGATGTGAGCGTAGGTGGCCATGCTGTTACTGAGCAGCTCCATGTCTTTCTTCACAGGCTCCATCAGGGTCACTGTGGTTCGGATATCGACCAGGAGGTTTTACTCTCTGAGCTCCTGAAGATCCTGTCAATAAAAAAAACACAAGTTTAGTTTAGTTAAGTTCAGACAGTTTAGTTTAGTTTAGTAAATCCACTGTGGAAATCTGAGCTCATCCAAAAACCTGAGCTCCACCCATCATTCCTGTGATTTAAACCAGTGTCAGAGGTCAGAGGTCAACAGAGAGGGACATTGTGGTGAGGACAGCAGTGTGAGGCTCTATGTCTGATAGGATGTTTATGTTTATGACATCATGGCTCTTTTCCGCTCTCAAGGAAATCAGAATATTTTTCCCACAGAAAAAGTGAAATGACAGATTTCACATAGTAAAAGTCATGTGATCAGAAAAATCATAAGGGTTCATCCTCTGGAACAATGAGCATCTGTTCAATACATCATGATCCAACAGTTTGAGATCTCTCAGTCACAACCGATGGAGAATCTCAGACCTGAACCAGGACTGAGAGACTGAGACCTGGACTGGGCTGAGGTCTGGGATCTGGTCTGAAACCCTGTTGGTCACAGATGGTCGCACGGTTACAGTAAAGCCCCCCCCCCCCCCATTACAACAACAATGTGCATGGGAGCCGAATGTTTTTCTTTCTGCTGCTTCTCTCTGGGGAGAATGAACCCTCACTGCTGGGGGGGGGGGGGGGGGGGTCGCTCGGCCCCCCGCCCTGATCTTTATCCTGCTGACTCTTGGCAGACCCCGTTCACTCTTTTTCTTTTTTAAAGGACAGTTACGCTGGTAGTTTCTCTGGTGTCGGACTCCTGGTCCATGGACTTCTGGGAACCGGTCGTTTAACTCACAGAGAAGAAGCATGACTCCATCTGCACCCTCAATTTACTGCCCCCAGACCTGAACCACATAAGTGGGTAATTAAGTTTTCAGTTCAGCTTGTGTAAAGTCAAACAAGTCAACAGACTGTTTTAATTAAAGACTGTTGGTTTTACATGTCCACACATCAGACTGGTTATCAGACTTCATCACCTTCTTATCACGTCTTTTTGTTTGTAATTTATGTTTATAGGAGAAATTAGACGTTATTATTTCTAGGTCAATTACATTTTTTCAGGTATTTTTTATAATGACGTTTATTTTTCTCTTAATTCCAGTCTAATCACCTACATCACTTTCATTCACAGACACTAATTTCTTGAAGTGTCTTGAAGCAGGTTGATTTTTTAAATATCCTCCGTCCTCAGCAGATTCGTCATTTGTTTTAAATAAAACTCTTCAGACTTCATTACAGACAGAACTTGATAACTAGGAGATTTTTTACAGTAGATATAATGTGCAGATGAATATTTATGCAGACACCAATATGTTTTTTAAAAGTCCTCATAGAAACACAGTCACACTACTGTTTTCTTACTTACACAATAACACATATTTATTCATGACACACAGTTTGCACTGACGTTTACTCATAAATACCAGAGGGAGACAAATGTCTGTTTTATGATTTAACGGATTTAACACCAACATTTCCAGACACATCCAATAACTTTTCTAACTACGCATGTGAAGCCCGGCGGCTGAAGCTGTTTATGTGACCCCATAAAACTCAGTCCAGTTCAACCCCCCACACTTCCTGCTCAGATCAGCCTGTTTAAGTCAAAAGATGAAACCTGACACCGGTGAAATAAGACATGTTGTTTTACAGTAGTCGACCCTGCTGACAATGTCTGTCAGTACGACATGAATCTGCAGAGAGAATCAAACATGTGACAGTTTCCTCTGTGGATTGATATTCACAGTTAATGACTCTGAGCTTGTTGTATCTACTGCTGCTATAATCGGGTTTAGAACAAGCTCCACTAATGAGCCAGTTCATTAACTCGCAGTAACTGAAGTAATGTGGTAAAATCTGAATTAGTGAAAATGTCTGAGAGACAGGAAGTCTGCCCTGTGCAATAAAAGCTTGATTTACTTGAGAATTAAACATATTTAACATGAGATCATTTTAAGTCAGAACATCACTCACCTCGGTCCTGGAGCTTCACTAACTCAAACAGAGAACTTAGATCCAGATCTGGACCTGGTCTGTCAGATCCATCTCAGACAGAAAGAGGTTTTGGGTCTCTCAGAGTCTGGAAAAGAGGAGCAGCTCCTCACTATGATCCTCTCATCCTCCACAGGGAGGACGACCAGCCAGAGTCCAGACTGTTGTAAAGGAGGCGTCTCCTTCGCCTCAGAGATAAAGTGAAACTGCCACCAGACTCCAAAATAAAAGTCCCCACTGTTACTGGACTGATTCTGCCCCAGTGCAGGTCTGAGCCTCTGTGACCGGAGGGAGGTGACTCTCCCTGCTGGACTCACCACACTGAGCTCTGTTCACTGTTCAGCAGGAGGGTGGGACAGGAAATAGCTCGTCGGCTGCCATGGGCAGAGGGCCGTGGTGCTTCGGGGGCTTGACGGTTAATTAGACTCTTTGTATTTTAATCTGAGGCGGAGATCAGCAGTAACAGTTAGTGTTAATGACAGTTCGTTAATTAGACAGAGCAGCAGGTGCTGTTGTTCAGTTAAGTCATTAAGAACATTTACTACAGAACTGAACTGCTACAGGTCTCAGGCAAATACTGAACTTTGACTTCATTCACTTTATCTTCAGAAAACTGAAAGTACATTTATTCAACTATTGTACTAAAATTTCCATTTTATCCCACTTAATACCGTTACTCATTCAATATAATGCAATTTTAAAGCTACCACAGTAAATAATACTTCACTTATTAATGATATAATATCTAATAGTAAAACTGGCTCAATTTTCCTGCATTAAGTACTTTTAGTATTTAGCTGCTTTTACTTGAGTAACATTTTCACTGTCGTTGTAATTGAGTATTTTTACAGTGTACTGTTCTGGCTTTTACTTGTTCCACCATCATTTATCTGACAGATATAACTACTATAGATGATAGATTAAGATCACAATGTTAAAGATTAAACAGTTATTTCTTGGACAGTCACGGCAGCAGCCATTTTCTTTTCAGGTTGTCCGTCCATCTCATTCTCTTGGACACGATATCTCAGTAACACCTTGACTGAACTTCTTCAGATTTGGCACAAACATTCACCTGGACTCAGGGATGAACTGATTAGATTTTGGTGGTCAAAGTTCAAGGTCACAATAACCTCACAAAACACTTTTTAGTCATTACTGAAGACACAGCAATTATGACAAAATGTCACACAAGTGGTTCATATTTTCTGACTCTGGATAACCTGGGATGTAACCTGAAACTAGTTTGAGTGGAGGAGGAGGTGATTGTAGTTCACAAGTAAAAGAACAGAAGTAAGTAGATACACGTTATTCAGTAGTTTAAAAGAGGATCTCAGTGTTTGTCTGACTGAGTGTGTGGGACTGACCCAGGCTGTTGTGTATTGTAGAATGGTTTCTGTGGTCCGGCCTCTGTAAAGTGTTATTCTGAGTTGACTGAGTGTTGATGTGGCACTGGCTGGTGTTTTCAGCAGAGCAGTAAACAGTCATTATGTGGGTGGCTGTCAGTCAGTGTCCCTAAAAACAATGATCCAACTGCCAGGAGACATTCCTGTATGAATACTCCTCTTAATTTAATGTAGTTTCACAGTGTAAATGATCCAGCTACTGAGTGCACACCCATCCATCCACAGTGAGGGTCTATCTGCTCCAGCTGCCTGTGTTGTGTCAGGCCTGTCCTCTTCCTGACTCTCTGTAGGAATAACAGATTCCTCACATTCCCAGTCGTATTTGTGTATGAGGAGAACACTGGGGTGAAACACTCTCTTCCCTTCAGTGACGGCTGACTGAAGCTTGCAGCAGGAACGTTTGCGAGGTGGAAGCTGTGGAAACATGACGGCTTGTTTTGATCTGATCATGACTTATGTTTTCCTGCTTATGGACAGTTATTATCTCTGGTTTCACACACACACACACACACACACACACACACACACACACACACACACACACACACACACACACACACACACACACACACACACACAGGCTTTGTGGTGCATGTCAGGATTATTCAACAGGAAAAACACACTGACTGCTAACTGTGACATGTTCCATTTTATTTAAATAAACCAGTTCTGTGATGTAACGGAATTAATGTGATGGAGTCATAAAGTTGTTATAATGGAGTTGTTATAACAGAGTTGTTATAATGGCGTCATTAAAAAGTTATGACGACGGAGCCTTATAATGGAGTCAATATGAAGCTGTTGAAATGGAGTGATTATAAAGTTGTTATAACTGAGTTGTTGTAAAGTTGTTATAATGGAACCTCATGATGTTATAAAGGAGTTGTACAGTAACAGGTTTTTGGCAGGAGAATGAATTTATTTCATTTTTCATCAGCTTTTCTTTGGGCCACATTTTCTTGCAGAAAAACTTTCTTTCTCGGCAAAGTCTGTATGACTTTATTAAATTTGCTGAAGACACAGTCACTGTCAGCTTATGTTGAATGATGCCTCCATCACTACATGACTCAGCCCAAAATCCCTCTGGTAGATAATTACAGAAATTTTAGGTGCTGACAGAAAACTTCTTTTCATTTGAATCTAACATTTATGTTATTTTTAAGAAAGCTCATCAGCATCTCTATGTATTAAGAAAATGTTCTTTTAATGTTTGTGCTCAGCAACTATTGTAACAGTGTTCGCATCTTTTTGAGGAAACTGAATTCATTGTTTTTTAACTCCCAGAAACAGTGTCGTCATCAGTGTGTCCACCAGATGGCGCTGACCAGATTATTTCTCCACTGTGGAACATCTGACTTACTATTCTTCATCAAAAAAGGTTTGTTATTTCTAAAGCTGCAACAATTAGCTGATAAATTGATTAACAGAAAAGTAATCAGCAACTATTTCAATAATCAATTGATAGTTTCTGGTCAAAATGACAAATGGCTTCACAAACATCAGTATCTTTGTGTTTTCCACTGTTAGTTTAGATTAAACAAAATGTTTCTTAAGATCTGCATTTTTCATATTTTCTAGACAAAATATTAATAAATGAATCAAGAAAATAATGTGTAGATTAATTAATAAGGAAAATAACTGTCATATCTTTATTTATTTTTTTAAGAGTATCAGTCCATTTAACGTGTTTGATACTTTAACTCAAACATAAGTTGGGAGCAGTTCAACCAAACTTCTCAGATTGTTTCATTTTAAGGATTTAAGAAACCTGGAGTGAAACTTTCCAATATTTCACAATGAAAAAAGAGACAAAAGTCGGATTGTGTGTTTTTCTGTCCTCAACTCACTTTGTGACCCTCAGACCTTAAAGTGCTGATCTACAGATCTAAGTGGTTTGTCTCTGAGTATTTTTGGACTTAAACAAGCAGCAGAGTTTCGTGTCCTTGAATGAAAGAGAAAAGTCATTTATTTTTCTTGGCAAACTCTTTTCTGCCTCCTCCTTCTCTGGCGAAGTGTCGGGCTCTGTGGATCTTGGCCAGCTGGCTCTCGATGGTCTTCATTATGTCCATGTGGTCTGGGATGTGAACGTAGCGGATGTTCCTGCCGGTGATGAACAGGTCCTGTAGCCGGGTGAGCTGACCCCGCTGGTCCGTGTACAGCACCTCCTGCATCCGTATGTTCATGAAGGCGTCCACGTTGATGACACGTCCCTGTGCCGTGCTCTCATTCCTCAGGTCCACCGTGGTCACCTGTCCCTGCAGACCCTGCAGCAGGACTACCATGCTGTTCTCTGCGATCGTACGCTCACGAAGAGAGTGGAAACCTTCAATTGGCCCTGGGCCTGACGACCGGGACTCAGCTCCCTCTGACTCCATGGATGAAGATTAAGATGACCTCAGGGACACCCGCAGGGAGACAGAAAGTTAGTTTCCACGATAGGATTGACCAGCAAAGAGAACCAGGAACAATAATTATCAAAACACTGAAGTTTTAAAAAATCTTAAATATTTGACACTTTCTAAGTGATATTTCATGCTGCATCTCAGTCTTACAACTGACATCGTACTTTTTTGTAACATAAACTCATCAGGTAAACCGGGCTAAAACTAGAGCAGTCTAATGCTGCAGCTAAAACTGAAACAGTTTCATGCTGAAGCTCTGCAGTGTATCTTGTGTTAAAATTGCTTTATAATGAGATCTGTCTCTAATATTTATTCTGCCTTTGTTGATTTACTGTAAACAGGGTGGACACAATATTAGGCACTTCTGAGTATCAGCAATACAGTAAAACAACAACACAGCACCACATTCTGCCTCCATCACAAAGTCAAACTGATCATCACAACCTTCATGACCTCTGGACTGTTGTATTAGACAGCATTAGCTTTAGCCTGGTGTTCCTAATAAACTGATATGAGTGTGAAGCCTTATGCTAAAGTGCATCTGCATTTATTGTCATCAATCATTAGTCATTATGTCACCACAGAGGTAAGTTCAGGACAGAAAGTTTAGATATAATAATAATAATATTAATGATGATACACATGGACAAACACTGGCTTTAAAATACAGCGGCAGAATCAGTCCTACACGTTTATTACTGATATTTATTATCGATCACTTTGAGGCCTGACGGCCCTGTAACTTCAAACGTGTCTATTTCTTATAAACTGTATTAAAGTCACCGTGTTTGTGACAGAATCAAATCCCTGTTTAAGCCTCATGATAGGAACATCATTTTATTTACGCGGCTTCACCTAAAAATCACGGTTTAATTAAGAGACAGGGGTAGAAGCTGAGTTAGCTTCGCTGTTAGCTTTAGCATCAGGCTAAAGAACTACGTCAGAGCTGCGTTAGAAATAACATTAACCCGTTAAACTCAAGTGTGTGGAACATTTACCTGCGACACTTCAATCTCTGTGTAACGAGTCCCCGCCACGAGGAGATAAACCGTCCGAGGTTTGTCAACAAGTTGGCTTTCCCGCACCAATAGCGTCACCGAGAAAACGGCAGCGTGATGACGCCTGACTGTGCGTCCCACATTACGTCAACACACGGCAAGCAGCGCCCTCTGCAGGCAGGAAACAAACATAGCGTTTACATTTTGTAAGGCTCTATCTATTCTATTCTATTCTATTCTTTATCTTTAAAAAAAAAAATCTTCTTTTTTTGAAATATGTGAATGTAGATGTCAAATATTTGTGTGGATGTTTATATACACACATATATATATATATATATATATATATATATATATATATATATATATATACACACATATGCTGCATATGTCCATTGCACATACAAATAACATATAAAGGCCTAACCCTGTAGTAAAAGTAAAGTAATTTAAAATATATGCTCACTACATTAAAATTCTTAAGAAAAGAAAAATACAACGGATTAATAAAATCATGTTTGTCATACAATATATTTATCACACAGCATCTATATAAATACTATTTACTTTATATTTAATGCATTAAACATGTATTTCAGGAGCTTTTGAGAAAGACACATAAGAAAATAAATAATTGCGGACTCTCGTTTAACCCCACATTGTGTGGGAAAAAAGCAACCATGAAAATATGAATACATGCTTTATTGGAAACATAAAATTAGAATACATGAATGAATATAGTCTGTGTTACGATCTGTAATCAATTCATGAGGTATTTTTGAAGTACTAGTAATTATTTAAAATACAATAGAATAAAATGTTTTTTGTTATAAGACGTTGGATATTTAATTTCCACTGTTAGTTTCCATCAGTGTGAAACAAAACAGTTGGAGAATAAACTGACATACAGATTAAACACAAACTCACAGTGAGGGCTTATGTGAAGTTTCATTTAGGCCATAAAGTTAAAACAATAAATGAAAGCGTCTTAAAGTTCATCACAGACTTCAGTGACCATGATCAACCAATAAAAATGAAGAGACCGAACAGGGTCAGAGATCGTCCATCATGGCCAGCAGGTCGTCTCCTTTGTTCCCGCCTGGACTTTCAGGCTGTTCCTGTTCTGTGAACTCTCCAGCGATTCGAGCCAGTTCAGTTGCAGCCTGTTGATCCTGAACCAAACAGAACCAGATGCTCATAATAAACCCGTTAGTGTGGTGACAGTTATTTAATGATGGCTGATGGCTGGTTAATTGCAGGTGATAAAAATGTAACAGAAAAGTATGAAATATTACAAGATAAGATCAGATATTCCTTCATTAATCTCACACTGGGGAAATTTGCAGTGTCACAGCAGCAAAGTGACAGTACAAGAAAGAAAAACTGCAAAATGTCAGTAACAAATACTTAAAGAAGAAAGATAAATGATAGATAATACTATTATATGTACAATTCAATATTTACAACAAAAAGCGTTGAGTTAATATAACAATGAGTTATATTGCACAGATGGTGTGTGTTACTTATTGCACATTATTGCACATGGTGAGTCTGTCAGTTCCCAGTGTGTGATCTACTGAGTGCAGTGTTTGTCGTACAGTCAAGTATCACATTTGATCTAATGATGTTGATACAAATTCATATAAATGATATCTGTCAGTCTGATAAGGCTTTTGACCTGTCTCCTCTATCAGCTCACACACAGTAGAGAACTAAAGACTGTTGCATCATCCTACCTGCATCGCTTGAATGTTTATCACTCCGAACAAGGACTCATCAGCTCCACAGGAAGTTCCCCTGTTAACCAAAATAAAAGCCACATTTCGGGACATTAATGTTAATTTGAGTGCATGAAAAAGAGCAATGAGAAGCACTCACGCCTCCTCCTCCTCCTGGTCTGTAGTGAACAGGTTGACCCTGAAGCCAATCTCAGCTGTGGGCTGCTTGTCAGCCTTCATGCTCCCCATCAGACGAGCCAGCAGGTTCAGCTCCTCCTTGGCCAGAAGGTTTGGAGAGTCGTCTGTCTGCAGCACAACGGACTGAAAGTTAGGAGGTCTCGACCTAAAATATACTGTTTTATATGAAGCACGATCAAAGGAAAATGTAAGATGCTGCGAAGGTATTGCAAGTGGGCTGTCAAATAATTTGAAAAACATTATCATTTGTGTGAAAAGATGTAATTATAAATTTTATATTATATATATATTTAAATAATGATTTTAAACATTTTACAACTAAATGATCTTTAAAAAAACATTACAATTAAAAAAAAAAAAAAAAAAAAAATGTCATCGTTTATTTTTTTCTCGCATTAAGGCCTGTAACTGTGATAGTGATAGTTTATGTTGTCGCTGGCCAGACCACATCGTATACTTGCTTGCTTTCTCATCTGATCACATCCAGGCAAAAACCGGAGAATCAAAGTGGAGAACTGGTTCGCAACAGGAAGAGTTAAAAGGAAAGAGTCAGAGACAGAGACAGATGGTGAAGTGAAGAGTGATCTCTTCTCTGTCAAACAAAAAAGAAAAGTTTCTCCTGTTTTCAGTTCAGTCCTGAATGTTTGATATTTACCATTAAAATGAAAAGTGCTCTGAGAACATTATTTGGCCTCCGTATTGTTACGGGGTCGGATGTGGGCTTCCAGTATTGTTGAGATTTTCAAGTGGCCATGAGTTGGAAAAGGTTAGAACCATTGGTGTGTACCAATAAGTGACAGCAGCGGCCAACAGCATGACCCTGGGACTCGATAAAATAAATGGAAATCAATGTTTTTCTTAATAATGTGATTGATTGCATCACTTCAGTACCTTGACAGAAGGAGCCCTGGATGTGCGAGTCTCCTCTGGATGGTTCACAGTGTACCTTTAAATTCACGAAACACAACACATGATCTGAATGTACAGAGTTGGTCCATATGTGCCAATGCATGTGTTAAATGGCAGCACACACATGTTCAGGCCCAGTCTGATGACTCTGTCTCCGTGCAGGTCGAAACATCCCTCTCTGATGGGGCTGCTGTAACTTCCTCCAGGGGGAAACTCACTTCGTCTCACTTCTCTGCCTTTACTGTCAAACGTCCTGTGGAAACAGGAAGAAGACGATGATGATGATGATGACACTCTGGAATATAAAGATGTCAGTCAGAGGAAATCTTTCAAATTAAGATGTTAGCTCGTCAGTGGAGCCTTCACAGTTGCATCAGTCCTGTATGGTTAAACTAGTGTGCTACTGATTGTCATGGGACTGAAACTTTCACTTTGTATTCACATTTTTGTCACTTTTTACACACAAGGTAGATTTCCTCTTTTAGGAGCTTTAACCTCTTTTACTTTTTGTCAGCATGGACAGTTTCTCTGTGAATGAGACCAATCAGACCCTAAAGCATGATTGTATAAAAGTAATGTAGATTTATATATAGTTGTGAAACAGTAAAACCCTCTGTCCACACACTTCAATCACCCTGAGGAAATACATAGCCTGCTAGCTAGCTAATATATTAGGTAGTATGCTAATCAAGTTGGCCAATAATAAATATCTATTTATTATCTTATAATAAATAGATATAAATAAATATCTATTTATTATTGGATAAACTGAAGCTTTGACCTGTAGATTGTTCTAGACGAAGAATCAGGAGACCAGTAAAGTTATTACTTTTCACCATCCAGGAATCATCAATGTCTGGACCAAATGTAGTTTGAAAACATCCTGTACATGTCAAATTGGTAAACAGCCGGGTGATCACTGAAGTCATCAAGATTTATTCTCAGGGAAACTTTGAATTAAAATATTAAATTTATATATATATGGCCGAATTGATGACCTGCCAACATTTTCATCCCTCATTAAAACTGAACACTCTTCTTCATATTTTTAGTGTTCAACTACAACATCATGCTCGATTGTTAGCTAGTGAGATTTTGTCAAAGCTTCATGGGAGTTGTAGTTGTTGAAAAGTACTGGTACTTGATGCTAGCTAGAGAATGGGAGATCAAATTACACTCCACACCACACTGAACATCAATATTCACATGTAAAAGAGTCTACCGGATTAACCCTGGAACATCTATCCCACGAGGCACTGGGCCTGAGGTCGACAGGGCGAAACGTCCATTTGGATTCTGGACTTGATTCTTGAGGAAAAGTGACACCTGAAAAGCAAAGATAAAAAAAGTGCTGACTAAAACAAAAGTTCTTCATGAAGTTGTATTGGCTGATGAAAGAATAAGAGATAACTCACCCGAACATGCATGTCCTGGAAAAATATGAGCAGTGTTTGTCTGAGAAGCTGAAATTCACCGTCTGATAACGACGAGTAAATCTAAACCAACAAAAACACAGGATGTTAGACAAATACTAACATCACAGCTGGACTCCAGGTAGTAAAACGATTACTGAGTGAGTTGAACATGTCAGATGCTGTAAACAGGAATATGGTTACGTAAGGTTTATTTCATGACAATTGTACCTCGATGATCTTCCTGTGTGTCTCGTCCACTTGGTTCACAACCACAGGAGTGTCTTTTACAAATTCCCTTATGGTGTCTATGTGGTTGTACGAGATGAGCAGCAAGTCTTTTGGCCGTGGACAAAGGAAGACTTGATATTTGAACGCCATGACCATCAGCTCGTAAAGCTACAGGAGGGAAAATTACAGTTTTTCTTTTGGACCATCCCATTTCCTACCATACCATCACATTAATTTAGCTCCACAAGGATTTTAAAGAGCTGGACTAGATTCAGGTTGAAGTTATAGAAAAAAAGACTTAAGACATAGTTTATTTTAGGTCTTGGCTTCCTGATTAAAATCTCATGATTTGACTTGGTAAAACCTTGGAAAATAAAAAATAAATTAAATGAAATAAGGCAGTGCCAGGCAGGCCTTGTCTGGATATAGACAATGAATATCGAACTATTAGGCCTAAAAAAATAGAGGTTTGTATCCATGTCCATGCTGCTACATACCCTGTCCATGCTGGCGGGGTTCAACCTCATGATGGAGGCGTGTGCTAAGCGTGTTAGCACTGTTTTCAGTGTTCTGTGCGAATACAGCTGCTGAGGTTTGAGAAGTTCATCCATAAAGGTTTTACTAAACATGGTCCCAACGATGTCATTCATGACTATGAATAATAGAGACAGAAACAGAAGGTGGTTAATTCTGACAAGAGTTTACTATTGGAATTGTTAGTCTACTGTATGTGTAATTAAACAACACAGAAGACCTTGTTTTGATGTTAATGCAACTGAAATGCTTTGTCTTTACAGCTAATGGTTTTCATTGGATTCAGCTGCTGTACAGAGACACAGAGCTGAAACTACAGACTGTAACAAATAGATTGCAAAACCTTCATTTTATGATTTTTGATGATGCACACTTGGTCAATCTTTATTCTTTTACTCTTCTATTAATATTTACAGTAAATTGAACTTAATACATTAAAATACGAGATTTAAAGATGCTTACAGCTAAGCTAATTACTGTTGACAGGGTTTATGTCTCCATCCCTGATGAATTTAACTACTGCCTCATTTATTTATGTGAAATACGTGACCAACAAACATTCATCAAAATAATGACTTCATACATTAAAACAGTTACAAAAAAATCAGTAAACACATTTAGTTTTAGCTTTGGCTAGCCATGGCTGTCTGTCTAGCTAGCTAACACTTGATGAAGCAATGTTTAGTTTCTGTTACATGCTATTTTTTGAATTATTATTATTTTACAAATGTTATATATGAAAAAATTATTACAAATAAATAAACAAAAACAATGAAAGTTTGATTTTTAGAGTCCCGCCACACAGCAAGAGCCTGAAGATGTTTTAGTTGCAAGTCGATTTTATATTTCAGTGGAGAAAATTTCTAATAAATGTGTAATTAAACATGTAGACCCACATTATGTGGACGGGGCCTTTGACGCCCCTGGACACTTGCCCACTTTGCCCAGGTGCTAATCCAGTCTTGTATTTCCTTGCCTTATTGTGCCACCACAGTTGTTATATTAGTATGACATAACCGTAAAATGTCAGTTTACCAATACTGCACAGTATCTACCCTGTATTTATCAGTATTTATATAGAATATAATTTATGTCTCATTGTTTGTTATTGTTATTCTCCCTTTCCTCATATTGTGTTCTTACACCGTACCATCTAACATGTGTTTTTATAAAACATAATTACACTGTAAATTGTGGGCTATAATATAAAGTGGTGCTGAGACTACTACCACCTCACAACCTATGCTACATTAGTTATGTAACCAGTATGACCAAAATGAATGACACAGATACATGGATACCTCTCTTTCTGTCATTTTCTGACCACACTCCTGCAGGAAAAGAAAGAAGAGAAAGAAAACTGACTTGTCATTTTTGGTGTTGTGCATGAGAAATATGAGATGATCAGTTTATAAACTGACTGACAGCTACTTGTCCAGGGGGGACACATACACGCCTAGCTCGCCCGTCAGTTCTCTAACTACCTCTACCTTTCTCTGAATTGTCCTCAGACGTGTTCTGTGCTCGCAGGCGTTGGTCCAGTATGTAAAGCATCTCTCCACCGAGATTAATGAAAACCAGGGGCAGAGTTCTCACAGACATCTTCCAAAGACAAACTCAGGATTAGGTCCAAGGCAAAGCTGGTGCAGAGGTAGGTGTCAGAAGGATTTAAGTCCCTTGCAGATCAACAGAACTCTTGTAATTTCAAAGGCATTATCTGATTGTTCCTGTTCTGAATCGCCATTGCTCACAGAAGTGCCCATGTTAAAGTCTTATCTGATCATGCTTCTGCAGATAACCTTTTGCACTAAGATGCAACAGGTGGTCAGGAAGAGGATCAGCAGAGGCCCGACACAAGCTCATTGGCCAGGATCAGGATGACGTGACAGCTCAGCACAACCAACCACAGACTGTAAAGTGAGCATGTTCAATATATGGAAGAAGAAAACGCAAAACTAAGTCTATAGAGATTCATAGGTTATGCCTGTTTACAACCACTCACAGCATTGATATATGAATACACTTACACATTACACCCATATGTGATTGTTTTCATTTCAAAACCATGAGAATGACTCTGCTGCTGCCTCCACTCTTCTGTAAAGATTTTCTACCACAACAGCACTATCAGCCTGATGTTGGGTCCTGGTTTTGGGAGATGAGGCCTGGCTCTTTCCGGTTCATCCCAAAGGTGTTAGATGGGATTGAGGTCAGGGCTTGGTGCAGTTACTTTATGGACCTTGACTTATGCATAGGCTGTTGTCATGTTGAATCAGGGCAAACTGTTGCCACACTGTTGCTGTTTGCTGCAGCGTAAAACAACTGTTTGACATTTTGGGAAATATGTTCATTTGTTTTCTAGCTGAGAGTTAGAGGAGAAGATCAAAAGCATTCTCATAGCAACAATTTAAAGTCACAGTATCAATAAAACAAGGAAGTTCAGAATCTTTTTTTCAAAAATGACAAACAACTTCTTTAAGATTTTATCCATTAAAATTAGCCCCACATCAAAATCACACAAAGGTCTGTGGACGAAGGTGTCCACATATTTTTGATCATAAAGTGCCCCCATTCTTAAAGACAAGCTGGAAGGGATGGGGGTGGATCCCTGCTTCACGTCCTGGATTATAGATCACCTGACAAGACGACCACAGTACATCAGGCTGGGTAAGGGACAGTGGTGAGCAGCACTGGGGCTCCACAGGGAACTGTTCTGGCTCTGTTTCTGTTTACCCTGTATACAGCCGACTTTATTACGACTCCTGCCACATCCAGAAATACTCAGGTGACACATCTATTGTGGCGTGTATCAGGGACGGGCAGGAAGAGGAGTACAGAGATCTGAAGATGGCCTTCAGTGAATGGAGCAATAAAAACTGCCTCCTCCTGAACACCTCCAAGACCAAGTAGATGGTCATGGACTTTCAGAGGTCTCAGCCCACACTTCAGCGAGTCAGCATTTGAGGGAAGGACATTGAGGTGGTGCACACTTATAAATACCTAGGTGTGCACCTGGACAGTAAACTGGACTGGTCCCTGAACACAGATGACATCTACCTGAAGGGGCAGAGCCGGCCCTTTTTCCTCAGGAGGCTCAGGTCCTTTGACTTCTGCAGTGAAATGCCTCACATGTTTTATCAGTCAGTGGTGGCCAGTGTACTCTTTAATGCTGCAGTCTGCTGGGGCAGCAGCATGTCAGACATGAGCACAAGGAGACTGGACAAGCTGGTCAAAAAGGCTGGGTCTGTGCTGCAGGAGTCTGGACTCACTCAGGACTGTTGAGGAGAGACGCATGCAATGTAAGATAGAGGCCATCTTGGAAAATACCAACCATCCTCTCCACAATGTTCTGGCAGGACAGAGAAGCAGCTGCAGCTGCAGCAAACGTCTCATCTCACTGCAGAACAGAGAGGTTCAGGAGATCCTTTGTTCCCGCTGCCATCAGGCTGTACAAAACCTCAGCCAAAGGAAGTGGACTAATCTAATTATTACTGTTTATTTATTATTAACTGTTTTTTATTAATATGATCAACAATGAGCTAAGGGAGACATGAATTTCCCCTATGGGATAAATAAAGTATCCATCTATCTAACTGCCAACACGGATGTTGTGATGTCACTGACTGTCATGTAGTGAATGTAGATGAACTGTGAACAACCTGAAGACACATTTGACTAAGTTACGATATCGTCTATTCATCACTCACCTCTTTTACAATGTCCGACCCACCGTCTCTCTCTCTCTCTTTGTCTCTCTCTCTCTCTCTCTCTCTCTCACTCTCTCTGTCTCTCTCTCTCTGTCTCTCTATCTCTCTCTCTCTTTCTCCTCACTCTAAACGCAAGATTAAAAAGTAGAAATATGAAAATGAGGCTCTATCTTTACGCTCACTGTTACAGCAGCTGACTCACAGGGAGACGTCTGTCTATTTGTCTCGTTCACAGTTTGAAGCTTTTAAAGGTGAAACTTTACAAATCGATCATTGAGACTAAGATGTAAATAATCTAAAAGAGAGTTTGATAAATCCTGATTGAATTCACCGGAGCAGCCATCAGCCTGATTATGGAGATCTATCATTACCTCTGGCTTCTCTCTGTGTAAGTTGAACATAATAATGCTGATTATATTATATTTTTCTCACTATGTTTGTTTATTCTGCATCATCACATCACTTATTATTGTTAGTCAACAAATCCAGGAAATATTTCTTTTTACTTGTTGGTGAACAACAACAATATAAAATTTTTTCTGTTGTTGAATTTTTTTGTTAAAAAATATTTGATTTAGAAGGTATCATTTTTTCCCTCCACCAGAATAACCTGCTGTTCAGGTTCAGGTTTCAATGATAACCCAACCATAGATCCAAGGCTCTATAACCCAGGCTGGATGAAGTCTATACCTGATGAGACTCCACTCTCTGCTATCTCCATACCTGGAACACATGGAAGCTTATCATTATATGGAGGACCACTTGCTAAATGTCAAGTTTGGACCTTGGACAAGCAACTTAAAGTGGGACTCAGGTTTTTTGACGTGCATGCTGGTATTTGGTTGCAGACCCAAGAAGATATTTATATCTGGGATAGTCACTGGATTCTTTCACAACACATTCGATTTGATGAAGCCCTCAGGATCATTTTCAACTTCTTAAATGTCCACAGTAGTGAGACTGTGCTGCTTAAAGTAACACTGCATGGGGTTTTCAAGGGGAAAGTTGTAACATTGATGAAGAAAGTGATTGAAAAGAATAGAAATAAAATATGGACTGGGTTGTCAGTACCAAACATGCAGCAGGCAAGAGGAAAGATTGTTCTTCTCCAGAGTGACACTTTCCGTCCTGGAGCAAAAAATTCATTTTCATTGTTTTTTGAAAATCACCGGCTAATCAATGCAGAAGACAAAATCAGGAAACTGAAGCCACACCTCTGTGATCATCACATTGTGCTGACTGACATTGCAGCATCACGTTTTAAAAGTCCGAAATGGTTGGCTCAAACAATTAATAAACAGCTTTATGACTTTGTGGTGCAACATATGAAAAGCTCCTTAAACCAAGGTTGTTTAGGTGTCTTAAGCATGAATTTTCCCAGCGTTGATCTTATTAAAAAAATTATTCAAATAAAACAATGCGATTGTGGAAAGCCAAAATCTCCAACATCAGAGCTGGGCAAACCTGAAACTGATCCAAACAGTACACCTGGAGGAGTGCCTGCACCAGACTTAACAACACCCTGGCAAGATTCGAAAACAACAGCCGCAGCAGCTCCTGCAGAAGACTCAACAACCTCTGGAACAGAGTCAGAAACAACAGTCGAACCAGGTCTTGCAGAAGACTCAACAACCACTGAACCAGCTCCTGCAGAGGACTCAACAACCTCTGGGCCAGAGTCGGAAACGACTGCAGAACCAGCTCCTACAGAAGACTCAACAACCGCTGAACCACCTCCTGCAGAGGACTCAACAACCTCTGGCCAGAGTCGGAAACGACTGCAGAACCAGCTCCTGCAGAAGACTCAACAACCGCTGAACCACCTCCTGCAGAGGACTCAACAACCTCTGGGCCAGAGTCGGAAACGACTGCAGAACCAGGTCCTGCAGAAGACTCAACAACCACTGAACCACCTCCTGCAGAGGACTCAACAACCTCTGGGCCAGAGTCAGAAACAACTGTAGAACCAGTTCCTGCAGAAGACTCAACAACCACTGAACCACCTCCTGCAGAGGACTCAACAACCTCTGGGCCAGAGTCGGAAACGACTGCAGAATCAGCTCCTGCAGAAGACTCGACAACCGCTGAACCACCTCCTGCAGAGGACTCAACAACCTCTAGGCCAGAGTCGGAAACGACTGCAGAACCAGCTCCTGCAGAAGACTCGACAACCGCTGAACCACCTCCTGCAGAGGACTCAACAACCTCTAGGCCAGAGTCGGAAACGACTGCAGAACCAGCTCCTGCAGAAGACTCGACAACCGCTGAACCACCTCCTGCAGAGGACTCAACAACCTCTAGGCCAGAGTCGGAAACGACTGCAGAACCAGCTCCTGCAGAAGACTCGACAACCGCTGAACCACCTCCTGCAGAGGACTCAACAACCTCTAGGCCAGAGTCGGAAACGACTGCAGAACCAGCTCCTGCAGAAGACTCGACAACCGCTGAACCACCTCCTGCAGAGGACTCAACAACCTCTAGGCCAGAGTCGGAAACGACTGCAGAACCAGCTCCTGCAGAAGACTCGACAACCGCTGAACCACCTCCTGCAGAGGACTCAACAACCTCTAGGCCAGAGTCGGAAACGACTGCAGAACCAGCTCCTGCAGAAGACTCGACAACCGCTGAACCACCTCCTGCAGAGGACTCAACAACCTCTGGGCCAGAGTCAGAAACGACTGCAGAACCAGCTCCTGCAGAAGACTCGACAACCGCTGAACCACCTCCTGCAGAGGACTCAACAACCTCTGGGCCAGAGTCGGAAACGACTGCAGAACCAGCTCCTGCAGAAGACTCGACAACCGCTGAACCACCTCCTGCAGAGGACTCAACAACCTCTGGGCCAGAGTCGGAAACGACTGCAGAACCAGCTCCTGCAGAAGACTCAACAACCGCTGAACCACCTCCTGCAGAGGACTCAACAACCTCTGGGCCAGAGTTGGAAACGACTGCAGAACCAGCTCATGCAGAAGACTCAACAACCTCTGGACCAGAGTCAGAAACAACTGTAGAACCAGTTCCTGCAGAATCGGAAACAACTGCTGAACCAGCTCATGTAGAATCAGAAACAACCTCTGGGCCAGAATTGGAAACAACTGCTGAACCAGCTCCTGCAGAATCAGAAACAACCTCTGCGCCAGAGTCGGAAACAACCGCCGTACCAGCTCCTGCAGAATCAGAAACTACCTCTGGGCCAGAGTCGGAAACAACAGCCGAACCAGCTCCTGCAGAATCAGAAACAACTGCTGAACCATCTCCTGCAGAAAACTCAACAACCTCTGGACTAGAGTCAGAAACAACTGTAGAACCAGTTCCTGCAGAATCGGAAACAACTGCTGAACCAGCTCATGCAGAATCAAAAGCAACCTCTGGGCCAGAATCGGAAACAACTGCTGAACCAGCTCCTGCAGAATCAGAAACAACCTCTGCGCCAGAGTCGGAAACAACCGCCGTACCAGCTCCTGCAGAATCACAAACTACCTCTGGGCCAGAATCGGAAACAACCGCTGAATCAGCTCATGCAGAATCAGAAACAACCTCTGGGCCAGAATCGGAAACAACTGCCGAACCAGCTCCTGCAGAATCAGAAACAACCTCTGCGCCAGAGTCGGAAACAACCGCCGTACTAGCTCCTGCAGAATCAGAAACTACCTCTGGGCCAGAGTCGGAAACAACCGCCGTACCAGCTCCTGCAGAATCAGAAACAACTGCTGAACCATCTCCTGCAGAACACTCAACAACCTCTGGGCCAGAGTCGGAAACAACCGCCGTACCAGCTCCTGCAGAATCAGAAACAACTGCTGAACCATCTCCTGCAGAACACTCAACAACCTCTGGGCCAGAGTCGGAAACAACCGCCGTACCAGCTCCTGCAGAATCAGAAACAACTGCTGAACCATCTCCTGCAGAACACTCAACAACCTCTGGGCCAGAGTCGGAAACAACCGCCGTACCAGCTCCTGCAGAATCAGAAACTACCTCTGGGCCAAATTCAGAAACATCAGCCAAACCAGCTCCTGCAGAAGACTCAACAACCTCTGGTTGGTCAGAAGCGACGTCTGAACCAGCCTTAACAATGCCTGTGCTGGATTCTAATACTTCAGCTGAGGCAGTGCCTGGTCCACCTTCTGTTCTTCCACACACAACACCTTATCATACTACAGAATCACATGAGTCACCTACCACAAACAAAGGTGAACCTGAGTCAGCAGAGCATAAACCACACCTGATAAATCCACCAGACACCATGCCTGCAGAAGTGCCTGAGTCTCATCCAGCTGTTCTGCCCAAGATCCCTCTTCAAGTGGAGCGGAAGCCAAAACCACAGTGGAGAAAGCCCAACTGTCACACAGGGTAGAGAGTAAGAAATTTACACTAAATTAAATGTTTTCTGAAATCAAATAAAGGAAACTCGTGGTGTTTTCTTTAGAAAACATAAATAATGTTTGAGACCAGACAGATCCTTCTTTTAATTTTCTAATTTTCTCTAATATTCACATCCATAGTTAGGAGTTCATGTATTCAGACCTCACAAACCCACATAATGGTTTTTTAAAGAGCCATAGTGACGAATGAATCATCACTAAAGACAGCTAAAGACAACAGATCAAACCAGCCACCCTTTTCAAAGCAATACATGAACTCTGACATAGTAGAAATAATTTATCTTACATAAACAATAGTATTAACTTAATATCTGTGGCAGTCTACAGTTAATAGATCCTACTTCATATCTTAACTGTTATTAATTTGATCCTTGATCATCCATGTGACAAAAACAGTCCGCTGCTTATATACAACTATAAAACCAGTAATTTAATCAAACAAATAATAATAATTGGAGCTTTTAGGTTTTAAAAAAATATATATATTTTCAATAAACAAACAAATGAACAAAATACACTATATAAGAGGGGCAGGGCTGTGATAGAAATGCTTTATGAGATTATGAGATTCATAAATCATCAGAGACATGATGTATGTATGTGCTCCAATGAGCGTCATTCTAGTTAATACATAAAGTTAATGTGTGTTAATTAGTAAGACTATCTATAGAAGACCTTTTAACAAGTCTCATTAACTCTTGAGTATAACTAACAAATAACTATATTTCCCAAAATGTCAAATTATTCCTTTGAAATTGAAAATTATGATTTTAGCCCTTATTGTGTTTGCATTGTGTATTTTACTCAGTAAATGTACCTCATCAAGACTCTACACACTTATTACTAATACACACAAACAAGTGACATGAATATGGGACACACAATCTTTTTTGTCTTGGCGCCCCCTGGTGGCCATGAAATAAAGGAAATAATATGGACACTGCAGTACTGCTCAGTGTATTTAACAAAATTGGGTTTACAAAAACTTTATTTATTTACGGTGCAGTTCTTTAGAAGTAATCACGCCTGTAAATCTGTTTTAAATGTATTATTTTATTATATAATCATTTCCCAATAAGCTTCATAAACATTAAATATTAGTATGAAATTTATTGTTTATAATTATTTGATCGATTCTTTGATCGATTCGGACGGACACGGTAATGTGAGGTTCTACTGTGAGGTTCTGCTGTGAGAAGAGTTTTTACCGGAATCACGTGACTCGGACAAACCTCCTCATGCGTCGCTGTCGGTTCGCTGATGTCAGGAAAAGGGAAAAACAACTTCCTTGTCCCGGACCACAGATCTACGAGAAGCTGACGACACGGATCACAGAGCTCAGCAGCGACAGACTGAAACACACAGAGGTTTGACTGACTCAGACTCAGGTGAGTTCATCTCTTCTTCTGTTGAAGCTGAGGCAGAAACAGCAGCAGCGACTTTTTGAACTTAAAGTTTGCTCCCTGTGAACTGATAAAACACAGACTGAGAAACAGTTTCACTATTATTCATTTATACGTCGAAACAATCGATTCTTTCCTCTCTCACTTCTCCCTCTGTATATACTTTTATTTTGTAAAAGAGTTTTCTAAAGTTTAATCACAGTGGTTCATGTTCTGATATTCCTCCAATTAGTTTATTCTAGATTGCACTTTGACCCAGGTAAACCTGCACCTGCTCCAGGTCTTCTCACCAGGTGTTCTCACCTGGCGCAGTTGTAGATTAAATCTGCACGTTTCCAGCAGGTGGATTTAATAACTATATATATCATAGCGGATCAGTTTACAGAGAAGCAAACTGAAACACTTATTTTCACTTTTCATTTCATTTTTCAACTGAAATTCTCTGTTTCCTGTCAAATGTGAAGATTTACTGATTTTCTCAGTTTTGTGTATGAATCTTTTTGAGATGTCGGACTGATAAAAGAAAACATCTTAAGTCAACTTTGGCCTCATAAAAGCCTCCAGTGGTAATAATATATAAGATTGGTAAAAAAAAAAAAAATGGCTCTACTGAACTCTACAATACAAACTATAAATGCTGCTTTAATAATAATGATCCCATACTAAGTAGCTGTGAGTGCTTTTTATTTTTAAACTTTAAATTACGTTCTGCTGATAATAAATCACTGGACTGAAATAAGGTTTTAATGCAAAGTAGTTTTAAATTTTAGTTTTGCTGCTTTTACTGAAGCAAAGTCTCTAAAACTTCTTTCACTTCAGGTTTTCTGTTGATCGATGAATTGATTCAGCGATTGTTTTAGCTGTTATAGAAGTGTTGCATCATTAGAAACTGCTGTGTCTCTCAGGACTGGACTCAGGATCAGTGACGAGGAGCGGAAGATGAAACTGAGGAAGAAGAGATGAAAACTGTTGTTGTTTTTCCTTCTGTTCACCCCTGGAGTAAATTCACCACCTCAACCTGTCTGAACTCTCCTGCATGGATCTTTCATCCCCTTAAAACCTCCCCCTGTCCTTCCTCTGAGAACATGTACCCTGGTGACCCTGAACCCACCCCGGACCCCCAGGACCTGGAGATGGACTTCTTCCACAAGCTGGGTTACTCCACGGCTCAGGTTCAGGCCGTCCAGCAGACGTTCGGCCCCAAAATGGACACAGATAAGGTTCTGGGGGAGCTGGTGAGGATCGGGGCCCGTCGGGATGCCAAGCCGGGGCCGGTGACCACAATGTCAGTGCTGGTTCCCAGAGGGGACGTCCAGGCGGCAGGTCCGACCCTGCAGCTTCCTGTTCCTGCAGCGGCTCCTTCGAGCAGAGAGGACAACAGTGAGGATGAAGACGCCCTGAGACCCGTGGTAATAGACGGCAGCAACGTGGCCATGAGGTGAGAAACTCCTGAGCTCATCGATTAGATGATCGATTTATGGATTGACAGGAATTTTATTGTTTCAAGCAAAATTTCCCAAAATTCACTTCTTCTTTCTTCTTAAATGAGAGGATTTGATGCTTTTTTTCTGTTTCATATCATTTAGAGCTGAATGATTGGTCAATCAATTACGTGATCAATGGAAAATGAATTGGCAACTTTTTTGATATTCAAATAATTGTTTAAGTCATTTTTTGTGTCAAATATGAATATTTACTGCTTTTCTTGATGGTAAACTGCAGATTTCTGACACTTTATAGAAACAATGTTTAAAATATTCAGCAGATTAATTGATAATAAAAATAAGCATTTATTGTTAGGCTTGTTTGGGAAACACTCATCAATAATAAAGAAATAACTGACAGATTAATCTATAATGAAAACAATCAGTTGCCATAGTAACAGCGTTTCTCCTGCTTTAACTCTTTAACAGTTGCTCATAGTTTTAGAAATACTGTTTTTTCTTTTTTTTTTTCTTTTCCCAGCTGTTTTTTTTTCTTTCCACAGTTCCACAGTTTCACCTTTTAGTTGTTTGATTCAAAGTCTCTTAAACAGACAAGAACTTTTCTCATGTTTAATCTGTCAGCCAGTGATTCACTCTGAGTTTGTTCAGTTTAATCAGTTTCCTTTTTGTTGAGGTGAAATGTTGCTGAAAACAGAGAAGAGCTTTATCTTCACTGACTCTGATCCATCTGATAGTTTGTGTGTGAAGATCCAGTTTCTGTGATTGTGGTTTTTAAATGTGACATGAAGCTTTCAGCTGTCTCATTCATATCAGTAAAACATTAACTTGGCCTTTATTTTCTTCATTTAACTTAAATAAAACAGGATTTTAACATGAATAACTAATTAAGTCATACATGTTATAAGCAATATCCACAACTACAGCTAATAATAATAATGATGATGATGATGATAATGATAATAATAATACTAATTATAACAGTAAAAACAAGATCAGCAACTCTGTGACACTGCACTTTGTCACAGCCGTACTTTGAGCTAAATGCTAATGTTGGCGTTAACATGCTGCTGTTTTACTTATTACTATATATGTGTTTTATATACAACAAACAAATACAGTATGACCCCCAATTTTTCTAAAACATATATGGTGTTATATTTGGCCCAATAGAGTCGGCTACTTAAATGCTAACGTTAGCTTTCTAACGTTCTCACAAGGACATCGCTCACATGCTAATGTTTAGCTTTTTAGTGTATGTGTTCAAAAAAATCTGTTTTCTTCATTTTAAAGCATCATATTATTTATCATTATAAGTCACATGATTCAGCTCATCAACTCACATATGTTACATTTACCATCATACTTTAAATTACATTAACGTTCTGCCAAACATGTAGCTGTGTTTTAACAGTCAGTGCCAGCAGCTGGAGACTGTATTCATGCTAACATTAGCAAGGTTGCAATAAATATGCTAACATGTTGATCTTCAGAAGGTGAACAGTGTGTTAGAATTAACATTTGCTAATTGGCACTAAACTCAAACGAAAAATGAGTTCTTTGTTCTTAGCTCTGTGTTTAAGAATGAATTTACGTCACCGACTTTAACTCAGAGGACAAACGCTAAAGACAGTGACAGCTTCACTGTGTCTGGGATGGTGTGATCTGGAGTCAGTCAGAGGTCCTGTCCAGACCTCTTCAGACCTCTTCAGACCTGGTATTAACCTCCGTCTCAGGTGATCCAATCACAAGTGGTCAGCCCTAAGTTCACTTAGACCACATTCAGGGGTCTGGACCACATGTGTCCACATTCTTTTAACAGTGTGAACGTGAACGCTTCCTGGGCCACATTGAGGGACCGCCTCCTCTTCTGACGTCCTCTGAAGGATAAGGATTCATCCCAACATAGTTTATAATGAACAGAAAATATTTTGCTGTTTCAAATGTATCAAACTTCATTTCTCTGTAGAGCTGTGAGCAGCTCATTAATTCACTCAACCCCTCTCTCTCTCTCTCTCTCTCTCTCTCTCTCTCTTTCTCACCCACAAACAAAGACAAGCACATTGACAACAGACCCGTCTGTTGATTGGCTAAAAACAACACATACCTGTTTATTTTCATATTAAGCAGGAAGTGAGATCCGATCACAAGTGGTCAATCGAGATGCATCAGGTTGGAACTGACACATTCAGAGCTGATCACTGTGATCTGATCAATGCAGACTACGTTAACACCATGTCGAACGGGGCCAGACTCTGCTGAGAGCTGGAGGCTGATCTCATTCACCTGCTCACATTGAGACATGCTCACACAGCTGGAGGAGGAGAGATGTGACAGAATGATGTGTGAGAAACATTCAGAGTGTGTACACCCCCCTGTGTCCTCTGCAGACGGGCACGCCCGTACAGGCATGTTGTGAACTCGCTGCTCCAGTATGCAAATCAGAGCACATGTGTTTCCTTGAAGACCGGCACAGAAAGATTGTTTCAAAAGGGTTTCAAAGGGATCAAGCCTGTTGGCTTTTGTCCTTTCTCTGAATTTAGAAAATAATCATCTATAATGATTATAATCTTTATCTATAATCATAGTTTCCTTGAGGAAACGAAGCTCAGCTTGTTTCAGACTCTTGTCATTTCCATGATAAATGTAGAGATGAGGTGAACTGATAGGAGCTGTGACACTTCAGTCGTTGTCGTGAACTGGTTCAGTGAAGATCTCAGTCACTTTTTAATCGTTAATGTTTTAGTTTCTGACTTTCACTCGTTTCCATGTTTTCTTTCAGCCACGGGAACAAGGAAGTGTTCTCGTGTCTGGGAATCCAGCTGAGTGTGAACTTCTTCCTGGACCGAGGCCACACTGACGTCACTGTGTTTGTTCCCTCGTGGAGGAAGGAGCAGCCTCGGCCGGATGCTCCCATCACAGGTACGACACACACTTCCTGTTTCACCTGTGCTCATTGTTACATGACATCAAGGTGTGGAGGGACGCTATGAGCTTTTCATTCATTTCTGTGATTTAAAAAAAAAAAAAATCAAAATCATTTTCTTCTTTTTTGTCACGTTTGAAATTAGAGCTAAAATGAATTTTTGATCAGTTGATGAGCTGACTGCTGGACTATTTCATTTCTTGTCATTTTTCAATCAAAATGGTAGAAAAAAAGCAAAAATATAAGTTTTCAGCTTCTCAGACGTGAGAATTCTCTGTTTTCTATCGTGAACTAAATATCTTCAGTGTTGTTGGTTGGACAAAAGGAGTTTCAATATAAACTTGTGTTCCGCTAAAATATTTTTTTAAGAGTGAATGCTGGAATCCCTCACTATAATGTAGAGATATATTATAAGCTGAACAATGAATGGAGAAACTGATGATTAATAATTGATAACAAAAATAATGATTTGCAGCCATGTTGAAAGTGTTATAAAATTCCAGAGCTCATATTCAGACACATGAAAGAGCAGGACGTGTTTACACACTCAGCTGTTTTACCCTCAGTGGGAAAAACCCATGTACTGTTGTTTTTTAATCTTTAGCTACGACTCAAAAGATTAAACTGGGGGGGTTTCCAGTGGTTTGTGAAAAAAACAAACAATATAAGTGTCACTGTTGGTGATTCTAACAGCCGGTTGGTTTTTTAAACAGCCTGTTGGTGGCCTACATTTGGAAGCGGCTGTTTCTGCTGCAGCTTCATGTAGATAAGCAGATTTCTCAGGCTGATAAACGGTTTGAGGACGATGTATATTTAGGTCTCTTAGTAAATAATTAACAGGTTTCCACACAAACTGAAATGCAGCTGAAAAATTATAATTAAGATTGTGTATGAAATGTAATGAGTCTTTATTGGTGGCTATAATCTGTATTTTTATAACAACCATGAGAAAGTATTAATGACGCTACAGAGGATATTCACTGACTCAGCAGCTGCCTTCAGCTTTACTACTTAATAGTGACTCTCAGCTCATTATAGATTCATTATTTGTTATAAAGAGCCACATATTTCCCTCAGGAGTTGGTGGAGACCAAATGCAGAGCTTAAAGAGACTGAATGTTGTACCAGCTTCCAGGAAGATAACTTCAAATGATATTTGCTTCATAATTGTAAATAAACAACTGTTTACTGTTAAATCCACCATATCAACTTAAAAGGTGAAGACATGTCAGTGTAGGTTCACAACCTGTTTCAAGAGTTTAAAAAACCTTATGCTACTTTACGTTTGTTTCCAGATCAGCACATTCTGCGAGACCTGGAGAGGAAGAAGATCCTGGTCTTCACACCGTCACGGCGCTTCGCAGGTAAACGTGTGGTCTGTAATGACGACCTCTTCATTGTGAAACTGGCCTTCGACACTGACGGTATCATCGTGTCCAACGACATGTACCGAGACCTTCAGGGAGAGAAGCCGGAGTGGAAACGCTTCATTGAGGAGAGGCTGCTCATGTACTCCTTTGTTAACAACAAGTGAGTCCTGCCCCCCCGACACCCCCCCACCCCCCCCCAGCTTTATTCACATAACACAGATCAATGATGAGTCAGTCCTACGTTAGACTGATGTTTTCACCTGATCAGGTTTATGCCTCCTGACGATCCTCTGGGTCGACATGGACCGACCTTGGAGAACTTCCTGCGGAGGTTTCCCAAGACTCAGAAGAAACAGCAGTGTCCTTATGGTGAGAGAACGTCAGCAGAGACTGACACCTGGTTCAGGTTTAATGGTCTCAGCCACACTAACAGCAGAGTCCACCACTGCTATAAAATATAGTACAGACATTCATGGTTCCCAGAGGATGAATCCTAATGACTTTAGTGATTCTCTTTTCCTCTGGAACCACGATCAGCAAACTTTAGCATACTAGCACAAAAAACTAAAATGTTGAACATTGTAAACAATATAGCATGTTAGCATGCTGACATTAGCCTTGAGCTAAAAGTTCCAATGTCTTGTTAAAGCACAGCTACATTAGCAGTTAGTTAACTGTGATGATATTTGTAGTGAATCAAACCAAACCAAACAACTGCTGTGATGCTTTAAGATGAGGAATCTGATATTGTAGTAGGGTAAGCTAACAGCTAACAGCTATTATGGTTAGGGTTAGATTACAACTAACAGCCGTAAACTGATTGTTCGTCTTTCAGGAAAGAAATGTACGTACGGAGTCAAATGTAAATTCCACCACCCTGAACGAGCCAAACAGTCGAGTCGCTCAGTAGCTGACGAGCTTCGTGAAAACACCAAACACCCTTCACCTGCTCAGAAACAACCTTCAGCTCGCTCCAGTCTTCAGCCCGGACAGAGCCTCCTGCTGGTGGAGGACATGGCCAAGAAACTGACTCTGGGACATGAGAGCGGCTCTGTGAAGAAGGATCATAAACATGAACAAGTAGCTCAGGTGAAGCCAAGTCAGCGCTCCAGCAGGAGGACCGCATCGAGGAAGGAGAAGCCCAGCCAGCTCTCGTCTTGTGACCACAGCTCCGGGCAGGGCGGCGGCTCTCAGGAGCAGCTGGACTCGGGTCTAGGCTCCATAGACAGTCAGCTAAAGGAGGCTGCGTGGAACCAGTGTGATCATCAGTACAGGCCGACGTTCAGGAGCTGCCAGCGGAACCACAGTGCCCGACCCCAGTACTGCCCCCCAACAAGCGCCCCCTGCAGCTGCTGCTCACATGGTCCTCCTTTACCAGCCTTCCAGCACCACAACCAGCCTCACAGCATCAAGCCGGTCAGCAGCCTCAGCTCTGACATGGCCCCCTACGGCCCCCTTCAGTACCAGGGCTACGGGCTGTACCCGCTCAGTGTGCCTGCCTACAGCCAGCCGACAGACTTCCAGCACAGCAGAGTCCACGAATGCCAGCAGCAGATGTTCTGGTCGGATCCGTTCGGGGGGCGACGTCCAGCGGTCCGCAGCCAGCCGGGGGAGCGCTCACAGTGGGAACCGAGTCCCAGCAGGGAGGAGAGAGAGGTGGTCCGAAAGAAGCTCCTCGCCATCTTCAGTGCACACCTGGTCGACACGGCCATGGACATGTTTCCTCACATGATGGATCCACAGATGCTCGTCGCTGAGATCCTCATGCTGCAGGGTCAGAACCGGTCTCTGAGATGAGACCAGTCCAGACATTAGACCGGTCCAGTCTGAACCCAGTCTTGCAGTAAGAAGACTGAAGAGAAACTGTGATAAACATGAGTTTGTGTGTTTTGTATTGTGGTATCCACCTTGTTATAATTTGTATTTGAATGTTGCTTCAGTGAACTGGGTCAAATAAGAGGCAAAAATCAGTTGATACAAATTGTATCTTTATTAAAAAATGTAAAAAGAAAAGTTGAGTTCACGTCACTTGAGGTTAAAGGGTTAAGTCAGTGTTCACTGAGGTAGGTTCAGTCTAATACAACTAATGATGACGAGTCATAGAGGTGTTACTTAATTACATGTTTAGTATTAATTACAACACCTTTTCTAACTCTGACCTCAGAAATGAATATAATTGAATTTACACAAAAACATTTGAACATTATGAGTTCTGTAGCTGTTATTGTGTTAGATTGTCCAGTTGTACCTATTAAAGTGATCACTGAGTGAATAAAGTGACATGGATCAGATGAATGTATAAATGTCTTTTTGTGTCATATTGGCACTGTCACCATTTACACTCACAGCCAGATACAGCGTCGGTTGGGGTCATAATTAACCTGAACCAGCCATTCAATTAATGTGTCATGATGAAATAATAATAAAGGTTTGTTATTGTAATGCACAATTAATAACATTAAATAAAATGATTAATCTCACAGACGAGATTTGAAACCAAAAACAAGCTCATAATCTTTTATATTCCCAGTTGTGTTTATTTAATTTAATGCTTTTGCATTTGTTATAATAATAATAGTTTGTTCATATTGCTCAGCCCTTCTGACACACACTAAACCCTTTGTATTATTAACCAGACACTTGAAAGTGATTTTCATACCTGAAGCTTGTTTTGTGTCTCTGAGCTGAGATAGATACTAGACATTATTTATTATTTTATAATTTGCCAGTTATTTCTTCATTATTTGATTAATGGTTTGTTTTTTACAAAATGTCAGATAATAGTGAAAAACACAAATGACCATTTCTTAAATTGTTTTTCAACCGACAGTTGAAAACATATATTTAATATGATTTAAGTTTTTTATTTCTGATAAAAACCATTATGTAGCTTATTATATATAAATAGATCATTGTTACTAATGCATTGTTCTTTATTGTGTGGAGCTGGTTCTTTAGTCAGAATATGTAAAATTTATTACAGCATGTGTTTGTAACTATAGTTACATAAATGTAGATGTATAAACACAGTGGAGACACTAAAGTGAAGCACAGGTCATTTAAATGTAAGAACAGTTAGTAAAAGTAGAGTTAATAATTTAATCAGTGACCAGATGCAGACAGGTGGAGTATTTATATATATTTATATATCTGATCACAGTCCACAGGTCACAGCTGGAGCAGATTAAAACAAACATGAGCTGTTACAACTTGTTCTCCACCAAGCCACATTCTTTCTTCTGCAGCAGAACTAAACGTTTCAGTCTCATCTCCATTCATATACACAGAGACAAACCAAAGTCTAAGAGACGAGGAGCACTTCTGTAGTTTCAGGATTGGAAAGCATGGCTAAAAAGGAAAGATTTCAGTTTAGATTTAAATGAGACAGTGTAGCAGCGTTTTTTTAAATGGTTTTAATGAAGAACGTAACACTGACGTCCATCCACAGTGTTTGAGGCACGTGTTGAATTTAAATCAGATAATGTTACACTGAACAAACAGCAACAAGCTGCCGGAGGGAAAAAACCTCTGACTGAAGTGTTTATGACTCATCGATGGAAACAGTTTTCCATTGATCTGCTCTAACTGTACTTTCCCTGCTGACACTGCAGTGTATTGATGTTGAATAAGATAACACACACACACACACACACACACACATAATGTCTTCCTGTTTAATTTCAACACAGTGTAAATAACATCAGATAAAATAAATGTTTAGTGTTTAAAATAACAGAGTCAAACAGGAAATAAAATTATTAATAAATAGTAATAACTGATTGATCAAAAAAGGCAATGAACTTTTAACATGCTACGAACATGTGTTATATGTACGTGTATATGTAAAAATATATTATGATTTCATGTGATTTTATCAGTGGTGGAAACCAAGTACATTTATTCACATATCACTGATGTATCACTATGAGTTACAGTGTGCAATAAATAAATAAAATCCACCTCAACCTGCTGTAACATTAAAATGCTGCTTACATGTTAATATATCAGTAATTATTTTCCAGTAATATAGAATAGGCCTTCTCTGTAAAGGATCATTCAATCAAATTCATATTTTTATACTGACACAGCTGAACTGTAATACTTCTGTACGCTGCAAACACAACTTTGACACTTTTGAAGTTGATGTGTGAACAAACAGTTCCACAGCAACATGATCAGACATGAGAGCAATAAACTAGAAGAGACAACAGAGTCCTAGAGTGTCTCAGTTACATGGCTGGACTCACTCTTCACCTTGCACATGTTTTAAATTCCATCTCGCAGCATGACTCATGTTCTCTCTGCACCTTAATATGCAAATACTGAGGCTGGGACAAATGGGAGGATACATACAACACGCCAGGACCCGCTGTTTCTACAGATACAGACAGTGACAGACAGGTGGAGGTGAACACTGAGTCTACGTCATGTCACAAACTCCTCTGCCTTCCCATTATGCCTCAGCAGCTTTGTTAACATGGAAACTAAGTATAAGGCAGCAAATGTGACATCATGAGCTGCTCTCTGCTGCCATTGGAAAACATGTAACTCAAAGGTTTGATGATGACTCCTCCTGCTGGACTGATGAAGAAATGACATTTTGTTCAAAAACAAAAAAAGATAAAAGAAGAAGAAAACAAATTTAACATGAAAAAAAATGAAATGTGAGAATTTCAATATAAAATAAAGTGGAAAACAGAAACATTATTTCACAGCTAAATATATTGGTATTCCTCATTTATGCACATTTTGCCGATTTGAAATAGAATCATTATCATTTGGTTTTAACAGCTGTTACTTTGAAGGTTTGGTGCAGACCTCATTTCTTTTTCTGAACACATTTTGTTTTTCATAGTAACAACAATGTCTCTGACTTTTATTTATTGATGTGAAATGTGAAATATTTGTTTGCATCAACAAACTATTTCTGTAACAGAGAGGCACCAGGTAAAACTAAATTCAAGATTAAATTTGTCCTTCTGTTGTTTTGAAATACTTTTATTGTTTTTGTTTCATGATCTTTATTTATACCTTTTATTGTGTTTATTTTATTTTTATGTATTGTTCATATTTTACTCCATGTTTTTATTTGTTTTGGTAAGATGGAAAATGTTTTTAAATAATAAAGCATTTGAAAAAAAAGCTGAAATTTGAAATCAACTACATTACCCAGAAGTCAGCTGTACTCTGCGCAGTCGCAGTCTGAGTCGGCTTCATGACGCTGACTTTGTTGTGTTAACCCAGTTCGTGTTGTGCTGTGTCGCCAGTGAGAGCTAACTGTTACATGTCGCAGTGATGTAGCTCGTAGAAGAAGGACTTTAACCTGCTGTGACCGGCTAACGTTAGCTAACGTAAGCTAATGCTACAGGGGACCGTCTGTGAAACTACTGCGGCTCCGGTCGTCAACCCGCTAGCTAACTAACTAGCTAGTTACACGCTAGCAGACACGCTGGTGTGAGTTTGCGATGTGCTGCTGTTTGTTTCTCTCTCCCTGGTCTCGGCTGGTTCTGTAACTCAGCTGCCGGGTGGGAAACTGTTCTCTGTGTGACTGTGGGAAGCAGAAAAACACCGTCCTCCCGCCGTTAATGCTGGTGTCTCTGTCGTCAGAAGTCAAGCTAAGATGTGGCAGAGTGTCGGGCTCACGCTGCTGGTCATTGTGGCCACTCTGGTGTGTGCGCTGCTCTTCATGCTGTTTGGTGAGTTTAGAGACAACACATTTAATCGATGACTCATCTGTCTGTAATCTGTCTGTGACTCATGGATTGCTAATAAGAGGCAGCAGTAACAAAGACATGAACTGAAGGTGGACTCAGAGAGAAACAGTTTCCTCCTAAATGTGGAACTGCTCCTTTAATGTTTCCTCGTGTCAGACTGGACTGACAGTCTGTGACCTGTTTAGATTTCAGTTAAGAGTTTCTATTTTAGTCATGAGAAGTCAGATCATCATGGCTGCTCCTCTGTGCCTCCTCTACAGACAGTCACTAATCTTCAGACCCTGAGGAGAAGGTTTCTGTTAGTCACCATCATGTGTCATGTATCCTCTGTCCAGACAAACTGATGAATCTGCAGGAGCAAAGTGTTTAGGCACTAAAAGTAAAGTGAGGATTTATTTAAAAACAGTGTCATGATAGTTTTTATTTATCCCTTAACTTTGCTCCTTGTTCCTCTCACCTGAGAAGATGCTTCTTCATGTTTGGCTCATTGTTTAATGCTGCAGAGTGAAGGGCATACTGTGATAGATAAGAATCTAAACTGCATTAAGTCTTTATGAGGTGCTGTATCTTCACTTTAAAATGTTATGTCATGAAAAATGTTTTCAGCCTCAGTTCCCCTCCCTCCTCTGTCTACACCTGATCAGCTTTTACCTGGACTCATCTGATCCAGGTGATCAGGTGCAAGTGGAGCAGGGAAATTCTTTTTATTTATTCAGTTAGATCCCCATTAGTTACTGTGCTATAACAATGGCTCCTCTTCCTGGGGTCCCCTTAAATTCATAAACAATACTTCAGTAACAACAGATACATCAATACATATCCATATCATTCATACTCACAAAACACAATACAACCCCTACCATGCACAACAACCAACACAAAACTAATATATACAATAACGCTATTTAATCATTTAATCTTTTCATAAATGAGAAAAAATAAATACTTTACGCAATTTAATCCAATAAGCCACAAAGAGAAAGATAAATAAAAATAAATACGTGGGGCGAAATAGCTCCTGTACCCAGAAAAACAGTTAAATATTAAATGTTGGTGCTAATTGCTTTAAAATTACATTATACACATTACAATTAGTAAAGCAGCTGTTTTCTGTACAATGCTATAAGACTCTTCTGGTTAGGGTTAGGCTGCAACTAATGATTATTCTCATTATCAATCTGCCAGTTATTTTCTTGATTAATCAGTTAATAACTTTGTCTTTAAAATGTCAGAATATAGTGAAACATGTTATAATCTCCCAAATTCCAAGGTAATGTATTCAAATTTAATTTAATTTGATCAAGAAACAAAAATATTCAGTTTACAATCAGATAAGACAAAGAAAAGCAGCTAATCGTCACTTTTGAGAAGCTTTTACCAGCAAATGTTTGGAAAACGATAAATCTGAATAAAAATAGTTGCTGATTTATTTTCTGTCTATTGACTAATCAGTTAATCATTGCAGCTGACATTATGTACAATTACATATCTCCTTGTCTCATTTTGTACGAAAATATAAAAGCAACATTAATATTGACAAATATTGTGTTTTGTTTTAGTTTAAGTTTTACCAGTTGAGTAAGAATGTGTCATTTGTAGCTACTGTCTTAGTTTGGATTAGGAGACAGTTACACTTTGGGATTGGATCAAAAATATGAATTACTGTGCAGTGTAGACCTGCAATGATGAGTTGATTGATCAATTGGTGATTGACAGAAAATGAATCAGTAACTATTTTGGAAATTGTACTGTTTTTGAAATTCCTTGAAATCAGCAGTAAGTGTTTTCTGTGTTTCTCAAAGGTTGGTGGGTTTTATCTCTCAGGTAAACACATGCTCAGCTCTGAATGTCTCTGGATCTAATAAATGAAGCTGGTTTCAACAGTTCCTTTATGAAGCCTGACCGTTTCCCTCCTTTCCCCCTCAGGGTGGTACGTAGTGTGGCAGCTCTTCCTGTCCAAGTTCAAGTTCCTGCGTGAACTTGTTGGGGACACTGGAACCCCCCAGGCCGAAACCCAGCCGTCCGAAACCAAGACTGAACGTACAGCGAACGCCGCAACTCGAAATCGGCCCAAGACCGCCGCACGCCAAAGAGTCGCCCCCCCAGAGAGCTCCTCATAGTTCATCCTGACCTGTCTCACCATGGCTCCTCGTCAGCCCTCTACAAATGTCCTGTGTGACCATCAGAGACATTTCCCACTGACCCTGTGAACTACACTACACAAGGACCCTCCCCAACCCCCCACCCCCACCAGGACACTTTAAACTGACCAGGCAGATCTCCTGGCTTCAAAGGGAAAAGCCATTAATGTTCACTGCTGTCCATTTCTTTATGTTCATATGTTTAATTATGTTTAATTATGTACAGTCACGAGTTCTGAGTCTGAGTCACTCACTGTCCTCTGGTTACCCTGCACCAGGGACGGCCGAGCTGCTTCCTGTCTCCATCTCTGTGGAGCTGTCTCCTCCTCTGTGGAGCTGTCTCCTCCTCTGTGGAGCTGTGTCCTCCTCTGTGGAGCTGTGTCCTTCTCTGTGGAGCTGTCTCCTCCTCTGTGGAGCTGTGTCCTCCTCTGTGGAGCTGTTTCCTCCTCTGTGGAGCTGTGTCCTTCTCTGTGGAGCTGTGTCCTCCTCTGTGGAGCTGTGTCCTCCTCTGTGGAGCTGTTTCCTCCTCTGTGGAGCTGTGTCCTTCTCTGTGGAGCTGTGTCCTCCTCTGTGGAGCTGTTTCCTCCTCTGTGGAGCTGTCTCCTTCTCTGTGGAGCTGTGTCCTTCTCTGTGGAGCTGTGTCCTTCTCTGTGGAGCTGTGTCCTCCTCTGTGGAGCTGTCTCCTCCTCTGTGGAGCTGTCTCCTCCTCTGTGGAGCTGTGTCCTTCTCTGTGGAGCTGTGTCCTCCTCTGTGGAGCTGTGTCCTCCTCTGTGGAGCTGTGTCCTTCTCTGTGGAGCTGTGTCCTCCTCTGTGGAGCTGTGTCCTCCTCTGTGGAGCTGTGTCCTCCTCTGTGGAGCTGTCTCCTTCTCTGTGGAGCTGTGTCCTCCTCTGTGGAGCTGTGACAAACAGATGTTTTGATTCTCCATGTTCACGTCCTTGTGTATTTTTGCAGAGGTTCACAGATAACTATTAAACTCTGAGCTCGTTTGCATCAGTTCAACAACTGAAGATGAACTCAAACCTGAAACTGACAACTTTATTTTCTTTAAAACACAATGAAGTGCAATGAAAGGACGTTTATGCTGTCATTTAGTTTTTTCTTGGAACAGTGAACCTCTCTATGTATTATGGAGATATTATAATAATAATTATTATTATTTTTACCATCTGTGCGCCTCGTAGAAAGAAAATGCCTTCAAGGAAGAAGACGAATAACGAGTGAGATGTGACTTTTTCTGTTTTACCTTTTTATCGACTCGTACTTGAAGAGTCAGAGGAAGTGTTGAGTCAGCTGAGCGACAGAAGCCCCTCCCTCCCCGTGCCTCTGTCTGTACCTGTGCCTGTCTACATGGCGTCCACTGTTCGTGACCCGGCCTCAACAGCAGCTTTGTGTCCGTCACAGGACAAAGCTGACCAGGTTTAACCAATATGTATGTGATATAGTTTCCCTCCAGGTATAACATTTGTGAATCTGGCACCTTTTTATCAGCAGTGATTTGTTTTCTTCAGAGGAGCAGTAGCTTCAAATAAATAATGTCATGAACATGTTGAGCTCTGTCCCGTTCTGTTTGAGGAAAAGTCATTGTAGTGAACGTGTGATTGATTGTTCAGTCTTTTTTGATATACACAAAGTTCCCTTCTTGACCTCATTCTGTATAAACACATGGAAATAACCATATTTTAACTAGCTGATATTTTTATGATCGTTACAGTAAATTAATCTGCATCTATTTTGAGTATTAAGTGTTTGTTGTTTCTCAAATGTGAGAATGAGCAGCTTTTTCTATTTCTTGGAGAAAAACAGATAAATGTGGTTCAGACGTGGTCATGTGGATAATCACGTTGTTGTTGATAATGGATGAAATCCTGCTTTTCACGCTGTAAACCAACATGAAACTGCTCAGCTCTTTAAAGTCATTGTACTTGACAGGTTTCAGCTGCTGACATCCTTCCTCCATTTGACCACCAGGTTTCAGCATCGCACTGATAGAAAAACAGCATCCAGCCTGAAGGTAACAGCTCCTCATGTTTCTGTGTTTGTGAGCAGTAACTAACTACAGTTACTGAAGTAAATGTTTTGTGCATGAGTTCATGTTTTAGGTACTTGTATATTTTGTGGTACTTTATACTTCTACCATCACAATTATACAAGCAACATTAATGAAATATGCTGCATATATTTAGTTCTTATTATTCCACCTCATCCAGCTGAAACGCTACAGTGAGAGTACACGTTAATTAGTAATAATAATATAACTCTGTTACAGGGAACTTTCTGTTGCCTCATTAGAACTTCAAATCATTTTAATTGAATCAGTTTTAATACTATAGAAACATGTTGCTGCTAAAACTTTGGTGTTTATAGTGAAGTGAAATTATGAATGTAGGACTTTGATTTATGGAAGCAATACTTCCTCCACCACAGGTGAGTATAAAGTCTTTGGTTTAAAATGTCTCACAAGGCTAATTTAAAATAAAAGACAGTCTGTTGGTGTTTGATGGTTAATAAGACTCAGATCTGTAGAACAAAACGAGTTAAAATTAGTTTTATTTTGTATAATATTTTTACTGTGGAACAAACTGCAGCTGTTTTGTTTTTGAGTGGAATTCAGAGACAAAAGCAGATGATAAAATACTGAAAATAAAATAAATATTAACACCCACATATCCACATGACTCCAGTCTAATCCCTCTGCAGACCGGCTCTGGTCCTTTAGACTCTGCTGGCTCACTTCAAATGGCTGCCATAAATTACTGTCCCAGACCTGAACGCGGCACATTAATCTACTGTATATATAATCTATACAGAGTCTGTCTGAGTGTAAAAGACCTTTTTAGTCTCTGACAACACTTAATCCATTTCAGCCCCGAGGGTCATTAGCTTATTCCTGAGCTGCTCATATTTAATGCAGAGTGATTGTGACTGAAACATGCAGCCGAGCGAGAGCTAAATGCTAACAATGGAGCTACAAATGAGCTTCTGGAAAAAAAAGATTATATTTTCTCTTAAAGACAGATTATTATAAAACGGTTAAGAGTTAAATATGCGAGCGACTCTTTTTAAAGGTCAAATGTTCTGAATTTCCCCAGAGTTTGTGGTTTTTAGATCTATTTCTCTTGTGTCAGTCATGAATCATTTTTGTCTCTTTGTGGATGTTTTGTGTTTCTTACTGCTTGTTTTTCATCTCCATTTTGTGTCTCTTTATTTTATGTTTTATGACTTTCAAATAAGAAACAATCATTTCATACTGAGGCTGTGGCTCAGGAGCCCCTGACCCCTGACACTCCCATGAGGTAACCATTCATTTTTCTACACTGTGGTTTTTCTACTTTAACCAACCACAGCAGGAACAGGAAGTAGATCTGTGTTATTTTGAGTTTCAATGGGGTTTTACTCAGACGTTGAGAATCTACTTGTCCAGAATCCTTCAGTGGAAACAGATGAAGAAAATGAAGAAACCACCCGAACAGTTAATGAACCATGAGGCAAAGCTCGGCTGCTCCTCTCCCTAAGATCTATTCAGAGGAGGAGGAGGTTCTGTTCAGAGGAGGAGGAGGTTCTGTTCAGAGGAGGAGGAGGTTCTGTTCAGAGGAGGAGGAGGTTCTGTTCAGAGGAGGAGGAGGTTCTGTTCAGAGGAGAAGACCCCACCGAGCTACAAAGCTGTAATTTCAGAGCCTGCAAATACTTTAGAGGAAATGATTGTGGTAAATCAAGGAACTGACATAGACTCCCCAACTCTCTCTCTTTCTCTCTCTCTCTCGCTCCCTCTCCCTCCCCCTATATATATGTATATATATATATACACATATATATATACACATATATATACATATATACATATATATACATATATATATATATATACATATAGATATATATATATATACATATAGATATATATATATATACATATATATATATATAATATATATACATATAGATATATATATATATATACATATATATATATATATATATACATATATATATATACATATACATATATATATATATATATATATATGTGTATATATATGCTTGGCTCTGTGCTCCTGTTGCGGGTTGTTTTTGCACATTCTCTCTGTGACGACCTTTCCCTGTTAATTCCCTGACAGACAGGTGAACAGCTGACTCAGTCCAACACCTGTTTGCTGTTTCTGGACCAGACAGTTTCTCATCGAGGAGCGAGGAGACGACAGCTCCAGGGGATTGAACAAAGTGCAGCCTCAGCTCCATCTCTGCAGCTTGTGCAGCTGTGGACTGTGGTGAACCAGAGACAGTTGTTAATGAGACGTTTGGCCCGATGCCCCTGGAGACAGACACTCTGAAGCTGCTGAGTCCAGGACAGAGAGTTCTGGACCTGGTGGATGTTCGAGCTGCCAGGACTGAAATAACTTATTGATTCACCACAAGTCTCTCCAGGTCTGAACCATGAACTTCAGCCAAAAGTTTCTTTTCACTAGTTTAGAGCCACAACATGTCCTGAAATACTTAATTACTGCCCTACAACAGCTAAACCAAGACACACATATCAGGTGAGAGCTAGGTGCTGAGCTAGTGATGGATAGCTTTGGCTAAAGCTAACACAAAATATTGTTTTTTCCTGGCTGTCATTTGTAATTAAAAAAAAAAATTTAGATGTACTGACATCTTGGTATAGTTAGTATCTAAATGGATAAGTTTTCATCGATGTGATCAATCAATCTATAATCTTCAACTATAATATAATGAAATATAATATAAATACCAATCCATTAACTGTGGTGATCCTCTGATATTTCCTCCAGCATAGTGACGTTCAAGAGGGTAATGTCTCAACAACTATTGGATGGACTACCATGCAATTTGGAACAGACAATCATGTCCCCTCAGAGTGATCACAATGGTGATCCCTTAACTTCATTGTGCCACCAACAGGTCAAAGTTTAGGAACAAATATGTGTAAATCTAGAAGCATTACACCTCTCTCTCTCTTACAGTTTTCAGCCTGAAACCTTTAAACATTTGTGCAGATGAACAGAGAAAATGTCTCAGACAGACTTTTAAGGTGGACCTGACATCTCCTGATTTACTGTGTCTGTCTGCAGAATGGAAACCCTTTTTAAAAGTCTTTCCATTGCAGATTCCTTTCTTTCCCATCTCCTTGGAGAGCGCTAAGAGGAATGCAGTGAATAATGAAAACAGCTCGATTGGCTGTAAGTGCCAGCCCGTGTGAGCTTGCAGGGTTTTTAATGAGATTTTCTGATTGGGAGCTGGGGGGGGGGTCTCAGTGTTTTCGTGGGCATCTCCTCTTCACACAGTCCCATCTATCTAGGTGGAGCAGCGTCTCCATGGAAGGGGGGGGGGCATACTTCACTCAGATTATAATGAAAGAGAGGAAAGAGGCGAGAGGTGAAGAAGAGGAGTTGTGTTTCCTACAGACTGTTGTTCAGACGTTCAGTCATGTGATCAGTTCACTGTGAACCACACAAACATGGTGCAGCTGAGGAACATGTTTCTCACGGTCCAGAGAACGTGTGTGTGAGCAGCCCTCATTATTCTCTGTGTGTCATGTCTAATGTTCTACAGCAAAGTGAAGAATTATTTGGCTCAGACTCTTTATCCAGCAGCTCTGTGTGAAACCCTCTGGTCTTTAACTGAGGCCCTTTAAGATCAGAAGGACAAATAATCTGATCAGATCTGACCTGAAATCAGAAACATCCTGCAGGGGTCCACTAGGATGTGACTGAGTGAGACAAGGCTTAGTGTTGCCACGGTGACAACATAGGCGGAGCTCTTTACTAACTGCTGTGTCAGGCTTCGATAAACTCAACTCTTAACTCAAGGTTCATTACCTAGCTTGTTTTTTTTTTCTGTTGGAGCTTGATGACATTGTGTATAAAGATCATGAGACATGTTTGATCTAGTTCACATGTGGATGATTTTATTATGGTTCATTCATGATTTCATCGTCTCTTGTTTTAAGTGTCATATGTCCCGGAAAAGTTGATACATCTGTATTTCTATCACTTGCTCTAATCATGTGTGTTAAGATCAAATTGAAGCGTTTAAAGATGGGTGTGGTCAGACCCGCAATGAACAGAACTGATGTAATAATGAAGTAATGACTAGTAAACACTGATATAAGAATGTATTAAGGACTACTGAGTACTGATGTAATAATGGTGTAATGACTAGTAAAAACGGATGTAATAATGTAGTACTGACTACTGAGTACTGACGTAATTATGTATTAATGGCTACTGAGTACGGATGTAATAATATAGTAATGACTACTGAGTACTGATGTAATAATGTAATGTAATGTCTTCCTATTGAAAGGGAGTTTTTCCTCCCCCTGTCACCAAATGCTTGCTCTTGCTCTTTGTGGGAACTGTTTTTATCTCTATATTAAAGCAATGTCCTGACCTTACCCTGTAGAGTGCCTTGAGATGATGTATATTATTATTTGGTGCTATACAGATAAAATTGAATTGAAATAAATAAAAATGTCATAAAAATGTTATAGTATAGTATGTCTTAAAAATACCAAATAATGACATTCTGGAATTTTTATGACGTACTATACTAAGATATTTTTCGACATTTTTATGACATACTATATGATGATATTTCTACGACTTTTTTATGACATGATATACTATATTTTTATGACATTTTTATGGCATACTATACTATGATCTTTTTTTTTACATAATATAATATGAAATTATTTTGACATACTATACTATGACTTTTTATAATATACTATACTATGAGATTTTTACGACATTTCATGGCATACTATATGAAGTTTTTATGACATTTTTTTGACATAACTATACTATGATATTTTTATGACAATTTATGACTTACTATACTTAACATTTTTATGGCATACTATATTATGACTTTGTTTGACATACTACACTATATTTTTATGACATGCTATACTATGACATTTATTTGACATAGTATACTACGATATTCTTATGACATTTTTATGACATGCTTTATGATGATAGTTTTTCAACATTTTTGTGACATTTTTATGGCATACTATACTATAACATTTTTTTTATACATAATATAATATGACATTTTTTTGACATATTATACTGTGACATTTTTATGACATGCTATATTATGATATTTTTACAACATTTATATATCATACTATAATATGATCTTTTTATGACATTTTTTGACATACTATACTGTGATATTTTAACATTTTTATAACATGCTATACTATGATGATTCTACATTTTTATGGCATACGATACTATTACCTTTTTTTGACATACTATACTATGACCTTTTTTTGACATACTATACTATGATACTTTTACGACTATTTATGACATACTGTACTATGATAGTTTTAAGACATTTTTATGACCTGCTATTTTATGACATTTTGTGACTTACTATACTTGACATTTTTGTGACATTTTTATGGCATACTATACTATGACCTTTTTTTTTTTTACATAATATAATATGAACATTTTTTGATATACTATAGTAAGATTTTTTTTACATAATATAATATGCAATTTTGTTGACATACTATACTATGACTTTTTATAACATACTATATTATGAGGTTTTTACCACATTTTCATGGCATACTATAATATGATCTTTTTACAACATTTTTTTGACATACTATACTGTGATATTTTAATGACATTTTTATGACATATTATACTGTGACATTTTTTTGATATACTATACTATGATATTTTAATGACATAGTATACTATGATATTTTTATGACACTTTATGACTTACTATACTTAACATTTTTATGGCATACTATATTATGATATTTTTATGACATGCTATACTAATGATATTTTTACAACATTTTTATGTCATGCTATACTATGACCTTTATTTGACATACAATACTATATTGTTATGACATTTTTATGGCATACTATACTATGATAGTTTTATGACATTTTTATGACATGCTTTATGATGATAGTTTTCCAACCTTTTTTTGACATTTTCATGGCATATCATAATATGACATTTTTTTGACATATTATACTCTGACATTTTTATGTCATGCTATACTATGATATTTTTACAACATTTATATAGCATACTATACTATGATCTTTTTACGAAATTTTTTTGACATATTATACTGTGATATTTTAACATTTTTATAACATGCTATACCATGATGTTTCTACATTTTTATGGCATATGATACTATGACTTTTTTTTAACATGCTATACTGTGATATTTTTATGACATGCTATACTATGACATTTATTTGACATAGTATACTACGATATTTTCATGACATTTTTATGACATGCTTTATGATGATAGTTTTTCAACATTTTTATGACATTTTCATGGCAAATTATAATATGACATTTTTTGACATATTATACTGTGACATTTTTATGACATGCTATACTATGATATTTTTACAACATTTATATATCATACTATAATATGATGTTTTTATGACATTTTTTGACATACTATACTGTGATATTTTAACAACATTTATATTACATGCTATACTATGATGTTTCTACATTTTTATGGCATATGATACTATGACTTTTTTTTCACATACTATGATACTTTTATGACTTTTTATGACATACTATACTATGATAGTTTTAAGACATTTTTATGACATGCTATATTATGACCTTTTTTTTTTACATAATATGATATTAAATTTTTTTGATATACTATAGTAAGATTTTTTTTTTTTACATAATATAATATGAAATTTGGTTGACATACTATACTATGACTTTTTATAACATACTATATTATGAGGTTTTTACGAAATTTTCATGGCATACTATACTGTGATATTTTAACGACATTTTTATAACATGCTATACTATGATGTTTCTACATTTTTATGGCATACTATATTATGATATTTTTATGACATGCTATACTAATGATATTTTTACAACATTTTTATGACATGCTATCCTATGACCTTTATTTGACATACAATACTATATTTTATGACATTTTTATGGCATACTATAATATGATCTTTTTACAAAATTTTTTTGACATACTATACTATGATATTTTAACATTTTTATAACATGCTATACTATGATGTTTCTACATTTTATGGCATACTATATTATGATATTTTTATGACATGCTATACTAATGATATTTTTACAACATTTTTATGACATGCTATACTATGACCTTTATTTGACATACAATACTATATTGTTATGACATTTTTATGGCATACTATAGTATGATAGTTTTTTACAATATTTTTATGACATTTTCATGGCATATTATAATATGACATTTTTTTTACATATTATACTGTGACATTTTTATGACATGCTATACTATGATATTTTTACAACATTTATATATCATACTATAATATGATGTTTTTATGACATTTTTTGACATACTATACTGTGATATTTTAACAACATTTATATTACATGCTATACTATGATGTTTCTACATTTTTATGGCATACGATACTATGACTTTTTTTTCACATACTATGATACTTTTACGACTTTTTATGACATACTATACTATGATAGTTTTAAGACATTTTTATGACATGCTATATTATGACCTTTTTTTTTTACATAATATAATATTACATTTTTTTGATATACTTTATGGCATACGATACTACGACTTTTTTTGACATACTATACTATGACATTTTTATGACACTCTATGACTTACTATACTTAACATTTTTATGGCATACTATATTATGATATTTTCATGACATACTATACTATGATATTTTTACAACATTTATATAGCATACTATACTATGATCTTTTTACAAAATTTTTTTGACGTACTATACTGTGATATTCTAACATTTTCATAACATGCTATAATATGATGTTTCTACATTTTTATGGCGTATGATACAATGACTTTTTTTTAACATGCTATACTGTGATATTTTTATGACATGCTATACTATGACATTTATTTGACATAGTATACTACGATATTTTTATGACATTTTTATGACATGCTTTATGATGATAGTTTTTCAACATTTTTATGACATTTTTATGGCAAATTATAATATGAAATTTTTTTGACATATTATACCGTGATATTTTAACATTTTTATAACATGCTATACTATGATGTTTCTACATTTTTATGGCATACGATACTATGATATTTTTATGACATGCTATACTAATGATATGATCTATGACACTTTATGACTTACTATACTTAACATCTCTATGGCATACTATACTATGCATTTTTTGACATACGATACTATGACATTTTTATGATACTACATGACTTACTACACTTGACATTTTTTGACATGCTATACTATGATATTTTTATGGCATACTATAGTATGATAGTTTTTTACAATATTTTTATGACATTTTTATGGCAAATTATAATATGAAATTTTTTTGACATATTATACCGTGATATTTTAACATTTTTATAACATGCTATACTATGATGTTTCTACATTTTTATGGCATACGATACTATGATATTTTTATGACATGCTATACTAATGATATGATCTGTGACACTTTATGACTTACTATACTTAACATCTCTATGGCATACTATACTATGCATTTTTTGACATACGATACTATGACATTTTTATGATACTACATGACTTACTACACTTGACATTTTTTGACATGCTATACTATGATATTTTTATGACATTTTTATGACATGCTATACTCTGACCATTATTTGACATAAAATACTATGATATTTTTATGACATTTTTATGGCATACTATACTATGATATTTTTATGACATTTTTACGGCATACTATACTATGATATTTTTATGACATTTTTATGACATGCTATACTCTGACCATTATTTGACATAAAATACTATGATATTTTTATGACATTTTTATGGCATACTATACTATGATATTTTTATGACATTTTTATGACATGCTATACTCTGACCATTATTTGACATAAAATACTATGATATTTTTATGACATTTTTATGGCATACTATAGTATGATAGTTTTTTACAATATTTTTATGACATTTTCATGGCATATTATGACATTTTTTTTTTACATATTATACTGTGACATTTTTATGACATGCTATACTATGATATTTTTACAACATTTATATATCATACTATAATATGATGTTTTTATGACATTTTTTGACATACTATACTGTGATATTTTAACAACATTTATATTACATGCTATACTATGATGTTTCTACATTTTTATGGCATACGATACTATGACCTTTATTTGACATACAATACTATATTGTTATGACATTTTTATGGCATACTATAGTATGATAGTTTTTTACAATATTTTTGTGACATTTTTATGGCAAATTATAATATGAAATTTTTTTGACATATTATACCGTGATATTTTAACATTTTTATAACATGCTATACTATGATGTTTCTACATTTTTATGGCATACGATACTATGATATTTTTATGACATGCTATACTAATGATATGATCTGTGACACTTTATGACTTACTATACTTAACATCTCTATGGCATACTATACTATGCATTTTTTGACATACGATACTATGACATTTTTATGATACTACATGACTTACTACACTTGACATTTTTTGACATGCTATACTATGATATTTTTATGACATTTTTATGACATGCTATACTCCGACCATTATTTGACATAAAATACTATATTTTTATGACATTTTTATGGCATACTATACTATGATATTTTTATGACATTTTTATGACATGCTATACTCTGACCATTATTTGACATAAAATACTATGATATTTTTATGACATTTTTATGGCATACTATACTATGATATTTTTATGACATTTTTACGGCATACTATACTATGATATTTTTATGACATTTTTATGACATGCTATACTCTGACCATTATTTGACATAAAATGCTATGATATTTTTATGATATTTTTATGGCATACTCTACTATGATATTTTTATGACATTTTTATGACATGCTATACTCTGACCATTATTTGACATAAAATACTATGATATTTTTATGACATTTTTATGGCATACTATAGTATGATAGTTTTTTACAATATTTTTATGACATTTTCATGGCATATTATGACATTTTTTTTTTACATATTATACTGTGACATTTTTATGACATGCTATACTATGATATTTTTACAACATTTATATATCATACTATAATATGATGTTTTTATGACATTTTTTGACATACTATACTGTGATATTTTAACAACATTTATATTACATGCTATACTATGATGTTTCTACATTTTTATGGCATACGATACTATGACCTTTATTTGACATACAATACTATATTGTTATGACATTTTTATGGCATACTATACTATGATATTTTTATGACATTTTTACGGCATACTATACTATGATATTTTTATGACATTTTTATGACATGCTATACTCTGACCATTATTTGACATAAAATGCTATGATATTTTTATGATATTTTTATGGCATACTCTACTATGATATTTTTATGACATTTTTATGACATGCTATACTCTGACCATTATTTGACATAAAATACTATGATATTTTTATGACATTTTTATGGCATACTATAGTATGATAGTTTTTTACAATATTTTTATGACATTTTCATGGCATATTATGACATTTTTTTTTTACATATTATACTGTGACATTTTTATGACATGCTATACTATGATATTTTTACAACATTTATATATCATACTATAATATGATGTTTTTATGACATTTTTTGACATACTATACTGTGATATTTTAACAACATTTATATTACATGCTATACTATGATGTTTCTACATTTTTATGGCATACGATACTATGACCTTTATTTGACATACAATACTATATTTTTATGACATTTTTATGGCATACTATACTATGATATTTTTATGACATTTTTACGGCATACTATACTATGATATTTTTATGACATTTTTATGACATGCTATACTCTGACCATTATTTGACATAAAATGCTATGATATTTTTATGATATTTTTATGGCATACTCTACTATGATATTTTTATGACATTTTTATGACATGCTATACTCTGACCATTATTTGACATAAAATACTATGATATTTTTATGACATTTTTATGGCATACTATAGTATGATAGTTTTTTACAATATTTTTATGACATTTTCATGGCATATTATGACATTTTTTTTTTACATATTATACTGTGACATTTTTATGACATGCTATACTATGATATTTTTACAACATTTATATATCATACTATAATATGATGTTTTTATGACATTTTTTGACATATTATACCGTGATATTTTAACATTTTTATAACATGCTATACTATGATGTTTCTACATTTTTATGGCATACGATACTATGACATTTTTTGACATGCTATACTAATGATATGATCTGTGACACTTTATGACTTACTATACTTAACATCTCTATGGCATACTATACTATGCATTTTTTGACATACGATACTATGACATTTTTATGATACTACATGACTTACTACACTTGACATTTTTTGACATGCTATACTATGATATTTTTATGACATTTTTATGACATGCTATACTCCGACCATTATTTGACATAAAATACTATATTTTTTATGACATTTTTATGGCATACTATACTATGATATTTTTATGACATTTTTATGACATGCTATACTCTGACCATTATTTGACATAAAATACTATGATATTTTTATGACATTTTTATGGCATACTATACTATGATATTTTTATGACATTTTTACGGCATGCTATACTCTGACCATTATTTGACATAAAATACTATGATATTTTTATGACATTTTTATGGCATACTATACTATGATATCTTTATGACATTTTTATGGCATACTATACTATGATATTTTTATGACATTTTTATGACATGCTATACTCTGACCATTATTTGACATAAAATACTATATCTTTATGACATTTTTATGGCATATTATACTATGACATTTTTATAATATGAATTTTTTTTGATAGATTATAGTAAGATTTTTTTTACATAATATAATATGAAATTTTGTTGACATACTATACTATAACTTTTTATAACATACTTTATTATAAGGTTTTTACGACATTTTCATGGCATACTATTATATGATCTTTTTACGACATTTTTTTGACATACTATACTGTGATATTTATACATTTTTATGGCATACGATACTATGGCTTTTTTTGACATACTATGACATTTTTATTACATTATTCTGTGACATTTTTTTGATATACTATACTATGACATTTTTATGACACTATATGACTTACTATACTTAACATCTCTATACTATAACATGTTTTATGATGGTAGTTTTTCAACATATTTATGACATTTTCATTGTATATTATAACATATATAATATATAACATGCTATATTATAATCTTTCTATATTTTTTATGGCATACGATATGACTTTTTTTGACATACTATACTATGACATTTTTTTGACACTTTGACTTACTGTACTTAACATTTTTATGGCATGTGATACTATGATAGTTTTAAGACATTTTCATGACAATTTTATGGCTTAATATTTTTATATTTTTTATTGACATACTATACTATGATAGCTTTTATCACATTTATGGCATACTATTCGATGATAGTTTTAAGACATTTCTATGACATGCTATACGATGATAGTTTCATGACACTTTTAAGGCATACTATACTATGATATTTTTATGACATGCTATACAATACTTTTACGACTTTTTATGGCATACTATACTTGATATTTTAATCACATGCTATACAATAGTTTTAAGACATTTTTATGACATGCTATACGATGATATTTTTAAGACATTTTGATGGCATAATATACTATGAAACATATCCATATCATATGTGAATACTCTAGTATTAGTTCCTTGCCTTTATTGATCCTTTTCTGGTTCTTCTGTTCCTTTCTCTGTGTGGTATCAGTTAAGTTCATAGTTATAATCACTCGTTTAAACTCTGCATGTGCAGCTTGTTTCAGATGAAGCAGTCTATTTTCTTTAAAGAAAATATTCACTTCAATTCCCTCTTCACACCGCCCATCTTCCTCTGCCTGTAGTTACAGACCATTGTGCTCTGTGGGACATTTCTCTTTCACTATAACAAATCAGTTCCATCGAAGAAATGAAAGACACAGTCACATGATTAAGAACAGTCCTTTACTTTGTGGAGATCCACACACATCGACATGAATGTGATTTACAGGAGATTTACTGTCACAGCAGTAACACACATTAACATGAAACAGAAGGTGCTTCTTAATATGCAACAGGAATGTTACGAAAAATGTCCACAGAACCTACAGAGACACCGACGCCGCATCTACATATATATTCATAACATAATATAAAACAATCTACACAAAAAATATAGCAAATATTTACAGAACAGACTATTTACAACGTCCAGAACAGGCTTAAAGATAAAGAGCAATATATATATATATATATATATATATATATATATATATATATATATATTTCTACTGATGAGTGTACACAGTGAGTCTGTGGTGGAGATCAGGACTGAGCCATCTGCAGTAACTGTTCTTTGAACTGCTGCGAGTGGTGAGACAAGTCCGTGACCCTGTCCACCATGTCCTGGATGGCGGCCGTGTTCGGGTAGTTCAGAGCGGCCGTTTTAGTCGCAGCCACCACCGTCTTTAACAAGTCACACAGCACGTTACTGGAGTTCATCACCCTGTTGGCCACCTCGGGGGCCGAGGCCTGTCTAGACAGAGTGTCTCCGATGAAGACCAGTTTGTGGGCGCTGAGGATGACGAACTTGCTGTGCGCCACAAAGATGCGAGGAGGCTGGCCGGCGCCGACGCAGCTGAAGAAGGCGTCGACGGCGCTGAGCAGTGTGACGAAGTGCTGCTCGCACTGCTCCGAGTAGAAGCCGAGCAGCTGTCGGTCCCGAGCGCACACGTGAGCGGAGGGGGTGGAGAAGGAGTCCGAGGGGGGGGCTGAGGTTACACCCGAGTGCTGGTGTGACGTCCACTGTGTGATGTCATTCTCCACGGGTTTGATCACTTCCTGCTCCAGCTTCTTGAACTGATTGATCTGTGAAGGGTGACAGGTTAAGATTTGACTGTTAATATGGATCATATCTATAGTTAATCAATATTCAAAAGAATGATAATCAGCAGATGTTAATTGATTCATTCAGATAATTTATTCAGTTTTCTAGCAAAAACACCAAATATTTGCTGCAATTTAAAGACGTCACTTTGGGATGTTTTCTTTACGTTGGGACGAGCTTGTTCCTTCATAAAGACTGAATAAACAATTAGTCAGTTAATCAAGAAAATCCTCGTTAGTTGAAGCAACAGTGAAACCAGCAGCAAATTTTGCAGTAAACCACTAAAAAGATTAAAGCCTCTTACACATGGTTTCAGATTTGTATTTCTATAAAACATTAAATATTAATGATTAAATAAGCAACAAGCAAAATTATTATTAATATTATTATTATTAGTTTAATCCTCAAAACTCTGAAACCAACAACAGCTTTTCATTTGATTTGAATATCTAAAATATTTTATCTGTAAGACTGCTGGTCTGGTTACTGGTCTGGTTACTGGTCTGGTCACTGGTCTTGAGAAGGTCAGCAGCTGTGAGTGTCTGATGAATTTATTAATATTGATGATTGATCACAGAGAATCACTCAGAAGCGCCATCACCTGATCTGGACCCAGCTGGACCGGACTCTGCTTGATGATGTTCTCTTTCTCCAGCAGCTCCTTCTGCTGACGCTCAAAGTCCTCTTTACCCTGAGGAGGAGGAGGAAGAGGAAGAGGAGCAGAGAGAAGGTATTACGGTTTGACCTTTGACCCATGGATCAGCCTCACTGACACAGCTGTGGTATAAATGAGCTGCTGACTGTGGATCTTTTACCTGCAGATGGACGTAGTCGTAATCCTCCATCCAGCTCTTCACACACTTCTCGCTGGTGTTCATGTTGTCTTTGTTTTGGCTGGGGGGCACGGGGAAGGGTTTGGTCTGCTCGCCGTAGCTGTCGTTGTCGGACGAGGGGGAGGTGAGCGAGTGAATCGTGTTCTCATTGGGTGAGCTGCTGTTGGACGACAACCCGTCCGGGTGCGTCCGCCTGAACAGCAGCTCCGCGTTGCCGCCAACTGTGGAGGCAAACTGCTTGGCGTCGTCGGGGACGGTCCTGGAAACCATGACGAAGCGGTCCAGGTCGTCGCTCTTGTTGTGGACCTTCCCAGAAGAGGTGAGGACATTCAGAGCCCAGCTGCAGTTCTCCAGTACTTGGTAGATCTGCAGCAGGATCTGCTGCGAGTCCTCCAGGCGTCCCAGCTGCCGCCTCAGCTTACTGTGCAGACTGGAGTCCGACAAAGACACGGCGTTGGCCGTGGCCCCTCGACCAAACACGACGAAGTCTCCCAGAGCGGCCCGGACCCGGTCCAGCATGGTGCGGACGTCGTTAGCGTGGCGCTCCATGAAGGGAAATGTCCTCCAGTGAGGGGAAGCCGCCAATGAATGCAGTGCCCAGACTGAGGCGTCCACAGCTTGCTGCAGGCGGAACAGCCTCTGGACAGCGGTGTCCATGTCCAGAGCGAGGCGCCCCTCAGAGCCGGAGCCCGTGGAGGATGAGGACGTGGACATGCTGCTGCGCGTGCTGCCGGTGCTGGAGAAGGACAAACGGTTCACGCCGTCCATCACGTCCCCCAGCGCTCGAGCATCCTGAGCCGGGATGTCGTAGATGCCTTTACCTCCGTCTCTGTCGGCAGGTGAGGTTCTCTGCTGGGGGGGCTGCTTGCACCGGGGGATGTCGTATATGTCCCTCTGAGACCCCGCCCCTGAGTTAAGGATGGGCGGAGGCACGTCGTAGATGCCTTCGTTGCCGTTGGTATTGGGGTGTTGATGGTGGGCAGTGGGCTCCACAGTGGGGGGGAAGTCATAGTGCGACTGGGGGCTCTGAGCGGGTTTGGTGAGGACGGGGGGCGGGACGTCGTAGATCCCCTCCTGCTTGTGTTTGAGAGGCTGCGGAAAGTCGTAGTTTCCCTCCTGGAGGACGGGGTTGGTCCTGCAGGGGGGCACCGAGTAGACCTGAGGAGGAGGAGGAAGAAGATCATCAGCTTCGTTTGCTGTTCAAGTTCACAACCAACCAGTGTGTTTGTTTATTTACTGTGTTTATCTCAGACCCTGAACCAGGGTCCACAGACTCAGAGAATCCTGGTCTCAGTGTCTCAGTCTGACTCGTGTTTGAGAGAACATGTGGTGTCCTTTAGTCCCGCCTCTCTTCAGTCTGTGTAGGAACCTTTAAACCAGTTCTGTCGTTGAGGATGAAGAAATCATCTTTACTGGAAACTGACTGTGTTTGAGCTGAATGTGGTTTTCACCGGATGCACTTTGTTCAGCAGCGAGAGAGAGGAAGTGAAACAGCTTCTGGTTTGTGTTGATTCTATATCAGAAACCTCAAACTTTTTGCTTCTGCGGCCTGACATACATGACACAAAGCATGCTGGGAGTGCAGCAGGGTGAATAAAATGGTGGCCTGTAAGTGATTTCCATCAGCCTTGAAACAGACTGTAATTAGAACGGACGCAAATAACAGGTCCCGGCATATTTCAGGTTATTACATACAAACGGGAGCTCTGAGCCCGGTCCGGTCTGAGCTCTGAGCCCGGTCCGGTCTGAGCTCTGCTGAAACCTGAGAGGGTCTGGAACTAACTCAGTTATGTCCTTGACTTTCCTCAGAGTTCAGTCACAGAACCAAAGTGATGGAGGTTTGGTTAAACCCTCCTGGCAGGCAGATCCTTCATTTAGTGCAGCCACAGGAATGTCATAAATATGACATCTGACGTATTATTCATTTATTACAGACAATTAAAGAGAAATTCTAGGAACCGTATCAACAAACATAAAAAAACTTTTCCCGCTTCCTGAACTCAGCTTTATTTGACTGAAGTAAGGTAAGGGTAAGTACTGGTAGAAGATCGACTGTCGCTGAAATGTTCTTACCCCTTGTGAGGAGGGAGGTACGTCGTAAACACCTTGAGTACTGTGGTCCAGCTGAGGGGGGGGACGTCGTAGACTCCCTGGTTTCTGGCAGCACCGTGCTGACCAGGAAACATCTGACCAGGTGGAACATCGTACACCTGAGACACGAGAACAAGGTGAGATAAAGAGATGAACAAGGTGACAACTCCAAATGACACCACCTGTTCACCCTCCTGCCTCTGGTGGGCGCTACAGGACTAACAGACTAAAGAACACGTTCTTCCCCTGGGCTATCGGAACTCATAACTGTCACCTGGTGGCCTGTTTTAATCATCACTGTATTTTGATATTCACTGTTAATAATTAGCCACTCAGCAGTTTCTATTTCTAGAAATTTGTCTCTTGAGCTGCTAAATGCTAGTGATCCGCGACGCGTCCAATCATTACAATGAGCTGACACTCAGAGTGTTTATCATCATTAAAATCTCAATCAAAAACTCTTTCCATAATGTAACAAACTAAGACTAGTTTCATTAAACTGACACCAGCAGAGCAGTTCGTCAGCTGAATACCAGATGACAGGACAAAATTAAAACTTTCTTTTCTTAGAAAAAACATCCAGAAACAGGAAGTGGTCGATTCAAAGTCAAAATACTGAAGATCAAAGACACAACTTCTTCTTCTACTGACACAGAGCTGCTGCTGTTTCTAACTCCAACTGTGATGATGACTGGTGATTCTGTTTGACTTCATACATTTATATATTATATATATATATATGAGAAACTCACCCCCTGTGATCTGCTGGGGGGGATGTCATAGAGGTCTTGCTGGTTGTGTTGGCCTGGGCTGTAGGTGTAGGACTGTCCCACTCTGGTCGGGGTCACCACCTGTCCAATCACAGCAGGGGGAGTGAAAAACAATCAGAGCTGCTGAACACCCTCCTCTGACTCCTGTGTGTCCTCTGCTGTCCTCAGAGACCCAGAGACAAAGAGAGGGAGAGAGAGAGAGAGAGAGACAGAGAGAGAGAGAGAGACGGACTGAGACAGAGAGAGAGACAGAGAGAGAGAGAGAGACGGACTGAGACAGAGAGAGAGAGAGAGAGAGAGACAGAGAGAGAGAGACGGACAGAGAGAGAGAGAGAGAGAGACAGAGAGAGACAGAGAGAGAGAGAGAGAGAGAGAGAGAGAGAGAGAGAGAGAGACAGAGACGGACAGAGAGAGAGAGACAGAGAGAGACAGACAGATAGACAGACAGAGACAGAGAGAGACGGACAGAGACAGAGAGACAGAGACAGAGAGACAGAGAGATGGACAGAGACAGAGAGACAGAGAGAGAGAGAGAGACAGAGACAGACGGACAGAGACAGAGAGACAGAGAGAGAGAGACAGAGAGATGGACAGAGACAGAGACAGAGAGACAGACTGAGACAGAGAGACAGACAGAGAGAGAGAGACAGAGACAGAGAGAGAGGGAGAGAGACAAACCCCCCACCCCAGAGCTGCAGACCTCCTTGCTGCGTCAGACAGAGAGGAATTCTGGGAATGTCCCCCCCCTTCTGCCCCCACCCACCCCCATGACATTGGAACGAGCAGGGTTCATTAACAGACCTGGAAAATAGGAACCATACGCAGAGGACAAGCCTCCAGGGAGGGGTCGGACTGGTCCCAGTTTAGTCCCGGTACCCTGACCTGAGTCTCTGCACAGACCAATGAATGTCCTGCTCCATCTCCTGTGGACACTTTTGTCTGAGCAGCATCAGGAGCCTCAGACTCTAGCAGGATTAATGTTTAGGGGGGGGGGGGGGTCTCTAGGTCTCCTAGTATGGAAAGGAATGCCATTCATCTGACCAACAGAGTCCATCTGGTTCTCATGAGTCCAGCCTGAACCAGGTCCTGAAGATTTCTCCATTGTTGGAATTCCTGTCTATGCATACATCATCCAACAGGGTCTACAGGGTCCAATACTAGGTCTACAGGGTCTACAGGGTCCACTACAGGGTCTACTACAGGGTCTACAGGGTCCACTACAGGGTCTACAGAGTCCAATACAAGGTCTACAGGGTCCACTACAGGGTCTACAGGGTCCAATACTAGGTCTACAGGGTCTACAGGGTCCAATACAGGGTCTACAGGGTCCACTACAGGGTCTACAGGGTCCACTACAGGGTCTACAGAGTCCAATACTAGGTCTACAGGGTCTACAGGGTCCAATACTAGGTCTACAGGGTCTACAGGGTCCAATACTAGGTCTACAGGGTCTACAGGGTCCAATACTAGGTCTACAGGGTCCACTACAGGGTCCAATACTAGGTCTACAGGGTCCACTACAGGGTCTACAGGGTCCACTACAGGGTCTACAGAGTCCAATACAAGGTCTACAGGGTCCACTACAGGGTCTACAGGGTCCAATACAAGGTCTACAGGGTCTACAGGGTCCACTACAGGGTCTACAGGGTCCAATACTAGGTCTACAGGGTCTACAGGGTCCAATACTAGGTCTACAGGGTCTACAGGGTCCACTACAGGGTCTACAGGGTCCACTACAGGGTCCACTACAGGGTCTACAGAGTCCAATACAAGGTCTACAGGGTCTACAGAGTCCACTACAGGGTCTACAGGGTCCACTACAGGGTCTACAGGGTCCAATACAAGGTCTAAAGGGTCCACTACAGGGTCTACAGAGTCCAATACAAGGTCTACAGGGTCTACAGAGTCCACTACAGGGTCTACAGGGTCCACTACAGGGTCTACAGGGTCCAATACAAGGTCTAAAGGGTCCACTACAGGGTCTACAGAGTCCACTACAGAGTCTACAGTAGGGTTGTCACGATACCAAATTTCTGTTTCGATACCGATACCAATATGTATTTCGATACTTTTCGATACTTTTCGATACTTTTTGTAAAAAATATTTCATTATATTATGTATTGCCTTAATGGGTTATTTAAATATTTAAAGAATGTAATTTAATTTTTAAAAATATATTTTTTAATGTATTTATTAACCATGGACATGTTTTAGCTCTCTGTTTGCAGGCTACTGTAGGTTTACTACTGGGCTGGGAGGGACTTTGTACTTCTTTCATTGACATTACAGTGCAGTGAACAGGTGAACAACATTATCACCTGTCGTTCTTGACTGAAGTCTCGGAACAAGTCCGCATGGTTGTCCTTTAAATGTTTCGACAGGTTTGAAGTGTTGCCTCCTTCTGCGAGACACACTTTGTAGCACCGCTTGCACTGCGGTGCCTCTGGGTTCAGTGGCTCGCCTTTATCGTTCGGTTTGAACCCGAAATATTTCCACACCGAACTTCGGGCCCCATTTTGACCACAAGTTCGGGCTTTTCTGCAGCTGCCATCTCTATCTACTGTATTTTCTTCAACCCGCTCCGTCTGTCTAAGACGCAACTTGTCGTTTCTCTCTCCTCCTCAGTCTAAACATGCGAGTGCGCGTGGGACGCGGCTTACATCCTCTCGGGCAACTACGTCACACTCGCTGGCCTCGCTGTGCTTAAAGAGACAGGCTCCAATTTACCAATTCATTTGCATTCAATAAAATGAAATAAAAGTACCGTTTGTTTTTAAATGCCGGTATAGTACCGTTTTCAAAACTCTAGTATCGCGGTACTATACTGGTACCGGTATACCGTGCAACCCTAGTCTACAGGGTCCACTACAGGGTATACAGAGTCTACAGGGTCCACTACAGGGTCTACAGGGTCCACTACAGGGTCTACAGGGTCCACTACAGGGTCTACAGAGTCCACTACAGGGTCTACAGAGTCTACAGAGTCCACTACAGGGTCTACAGGGTCCACTACAGGGTCTACAGAGTCCACTACAGGGTCTACAGAGTCTACAGAGTCCACTACAGGGTCTACAGGGTCCACTACAGGGTCTACAGGGTCCACTGGGTCCAATACAAGGTCTACAGGGTCCACTACAGGGTCTACAGAGTCCACTACAGGGTCTACAGGGTCCACTGGGTCCAATACAAGGTCTACAGGGTCCACTACAGGGTCTACAGGGTCTACAGAGTCCACTACAGGGTCTACAGGGTCCAATACAAGGTCTACAGGGTCTACAGGGTCCACTACAGGGTCTACAGGGTCCACTACAGGGTCTACAGGGTCTACAGGGTCTACAGGGTCCAGTACAAGGTCTACAGGGTCCAATACAAGGTCTACAGGGTCTACAGGGTCCACTACAGGGTCTACAGGGTCCACTACAGGGTCCAATACAAGGTCTACAGGGTCCACTACAGGGTCTACAGGGTCTACAGGGTCCAGTACAAGGTCTACAGGGTCCAATACAAGGTTTACAGGGTCTACAGGGTCCAGTACAAGGTCTACAGGGTCCAATACAAGGTCTACAGGGTCTACAGGGTCCAGTACAAGGTCTACAGGGTCTACAGGGTCCAGTACAAGGTCTACAGGGTCTACAGGTTCCACTACAGGGTCTACAGGGTCCACTACAGGGTCTACAGGGTCTACAGGGTCCAGTACAAGGTCTACAGGGTCCAATACAAGGTCTACAGGGTCCACTACAGGGTCTACAGGGTCTACAGGTTCCACTACAGGGTCTACAGGGTCCACTACAGCAGCGGTCCCCAACCTTTTTCGTGCCACGGACCGGTTGTCAGACAATATTTTCACGGACCGGTTGTCAAGGTGTGGCGGATAAATACAACAAAATAAAATAATAAGACCAACACAAAAACTGGGGTATTTTGTAAATATAATAATAAACTTGAATCCACTGTGTACTTGTATGTAACTTTATTAGCAGCGTCCTCCTGACATGCGCCAAAAACATCATAAGAGTAACATCCTCTCTGCCCACTAACGCTCTCTGGTCGCTATGGTAACGCTTAAACATGCCTTCAAAATAAGATACACCACAAAACAACGACGGATGTAACGGACAAAATTCGGTCATTTTTCAAAATAAAACATTTGTTCAGACTTGGATAATAAATAAAAAGGAAATAATGTAAGTTATTTTTTCTTTCTGTGCGGCCCGATACCAAACGACCCACGGACCGGTACCGGTCCGGGGACCGGGGGTTGGGGACCGCTGCACTACAGGGTCTACATAGTCCACTACAGGGTCCACTACAGGGTCTACAGAGTCCACTACAGGGTCCTCTACAGGGTCTACAGAGTCCACTACAGGGTCAACAGGGTCCACTACAGGGTCTACAGGGTCTACAGAGTCCACTACAGGGTCTACAGAGTCCACAACAGGGTCTACAGAGTCCACTACAGGGTCCACTACAGGGTCTACAGAGTCCACTACAGGGTCTACAGGGTCCACTACAGGGTCCACTACAGGGTCTACAGAGTCCACTACAGGGTCTACAGAGTCCACAACAGGGTCTACAGGGTCCACTACAGGGTCTACAGGGTCCACAGAGTCCACTACAGGGTCTACAGGGTCCACTACAGAGTCTACATAGTCCACTACAGAGCCTACAGAGTCCACTGCAGGGTCTACAGGGTCTACAGAGTCCACTACAAGGTCTACAGGGTCTACAGAGTCCACTACAGGGTCTACAGAGTCCACTACAGAGTCTACAGGGTCTACAGAGTCCACTACAGGGTCTACAGGGTCTACAGAGTCCACTACAGGGTCTACAGGGTCCACTACAGGGTCTACAGAGTCCACAACAGGGTCTACAGGGTCTACAGAGTCTACAGAGTCCACTACAGGGTCTACAGAGTCTACAGGGTCTACAGAGTCCACTACAGGGTCTACAGAGTCTACAGAGTCCACTACAGAGTCTACAGGGTCTACAGGGTCTACAGAGTCCACTACAAGGTCTACAGGGTCTACAGAGTCCACTACAGGGTCTACAGAGTCCACTACAGGGTCTACAGAGTCTACAGAGTCCACTACAGGGTCTACAGAGCTTGTGGGTGGAGCCTGTGTGCTGACGACTCAGCTGTCACACACAGATGGCGGCGAAATGTCAGTCAAAGACCTCGCTGACCTTTTCCTCAGGTACGTGTCTTCGCTCTGAGCTGCTGCCAGATGCACACTGCTCATTTATTTCCCATCACTCCCTCTGTTTACCCAGCAGGCCGCGGCTGCGAGGCAGCTCAACGCTGCCATAATTGCCGCTGGGTAAATATTTACCTCATCCAATGAGGTTGGCTCTTGAATGGCGGCAGAGGCCAGTCCTTTTACAGAGCGATGACATCATTAAGAGCTGAGGCCAGCGAGCAAACACTTGTTCACTCAGTGATGGATTCCTTCATGGAGACTCAGGGGCTGAAGAGGTTTAAACTCACAGCTCTGTCAGCCACTCCGTGTTTACTCAGCATCATGGCGGCTCAGGTGTTGGCAGGTAAGACTTTACTTCCTTTGTGAGGCGTCGTCACGTCAACAACTGCCCCATGAGACTGTTACAGACTCACTCTGACCTGATGGAGGCTCAGCATGTGTCTGTGGCTCTGGAGATCAATCATTCAATCATATTATGACAATATGAATCTGTTAAAGATAAAACTGATGTTTATGTTGTTATTATTATTATTATTGACAAACACCTCTGTGTATAAAATAATACAGTTCAACAGCAGCACAAACTACAGGCTGTAACATCCTCACACAGACTGTTGCATTAGACGTGTTCAGTTTTATCCAGGTGTACCTAATAATGGAAAATGATATGAATTTGATGTTTTGGCCTTTAGAGTCTCAACCAGATAAACACCAGTCAACATGTTCATCATCATCATCATCATCATCAAACACCTAATGGGGAACATCTTCTGGCAGAATGTGTTCCAGTTAAAGCTGTTAACAGAGACATTATGAACAATTACAATAAACTGAATGTTGGTTTTTCCTTCATCATGATATTTTCAGACCGGGTTCATTTCTACACACCAACAGATAACAGCTGCTGTGTGACGACATTCACAGGAAATCATCATTTCACACCTTTTCATTGGCCACACACACACACACACACACACACACACACACACACAGCTAATGACCTGCAGACACAAATCAATGACCCTGATGAGGCTCTTCACCAGACTTCAGGTTACAGACGGTGACGAACTGAACTCCTCCTCCTCTCCTCTCTTTTCCCCCTCTCCACCAATCAGACGAGCTGTTTCTACCTCTGTTCACCTGTTCATGAGGGTCACTGTAGGACACTGAGATCTCAGACTGACCCCTCCATCAGTCACATGTGAGGCGACTCTGGTGTTTTGAATGTGGGTGTGTTTGTGCTCTGTAATGACCCGTCCTCCTCTGCTCTGCTGAATCACGGCACAGAGATGTTTTCCTCCATCATGTCCCCTCCCCCGCTCCGAGCTGCAGAAGCCTATTAAAGAGCCAAACTAATTAATGCAGGTAATTAAGTGCTGAATCCTGCGAGGCCTTCGGCCGTCTCCATGACACTAAAGCCAAACAGACAGGAGCTTAATGAGAACGCACTGATTTTAGCTCCAATAAGGATCATGGCTCATCAAACAGCTTCTTCTTCTGCGTGTGATGATGTGACGACTGCACATGTCAGACTGCGAGGAAACAACACAAGATAAAGCTCTGACAAAGAAGAAGAACTACCCTTCAAAATAAAACTGAACAGGGAACAGGTTGCTCTGTGAGGCTCAGACACAGCGCTTTAAGCTAAATGCTAACATTAACTCTGCTCACCATCTTAGTTTAACATGGCATCATGCTAACGTGCTTATTACCAGCTGACAGATGGGTGTGTTTGGTCATAAACAAACTGGTTCAACCCTCAATGGAAAGTCATGTGTAGTCACCAGAGTTACTTCAAAGAATCCTGAGGGGAACATTAAAACCAGAACCAAAGTTCAACAGAAATACTTTTCATAGTTCTTGACATATTTCAATGAAACCCACAAATGTCGACAACGTGTTGGCACCACGTGAAAACTCAGTAGGAACGTCTGAACATCATTCAGTAATCGTTGAGATATTTCATCTACACAGCTGCTGCTGGTCTTCTGTATGAAACTGAGACTCTGGGTTTTTACAGCTGGTTTGATAAAAAAAAGAAAATGTGTGTCAGTAGCTGAAAATGTGAACTTTCAGAGAAGCATTTCCTGTTTCGCCTTACTCAACAGGAAAAACTTCCTTCAGCTCTCACACCTACAGCAGACACTGTTTTACAGCTGATTTATGACCCCGCCCCCTCCGTCAAATCTTCTGGGCCGGCGATTCATCACAACTGCGACAATGGCGAGCAGACAAGAATGTGAAGGAGCCGACCTGCTTCAGGAAGAAATCAGTCACTAATCTGGAGCTGGGATCAGTGCTGCTGATCAGACAGAGAAAATATGGCCGAAGAAACAAATAGGCCTTTCATTCCAGAAGGCTTATCAAGGTGGATGACCCATAAACAGTTATCACAGCACTTCCTGGAGTTGTGTGGGAGTTTATTAAACCTTTTGTTGCCACCCCCCACCATCTCTTAAGGGCACCAATGAGCAGATTGGATCTATGGCTATGACACAGTGAACAGAGAAAATGCCCATAGAAGGAGCAGAGCTCATGAAAGCAGGAAGTGAGGAATGAAAAGGCGTCTGGTGGGAGTAGATAAGATCCTCGGCGCAGGTCTTTGAACTCTGAACCCAACACGCCTCTGAACGCCGTGACCTCAGTGCCTGAGTCACAGGAAACTGAGGAGAGACTGACGGAGTGAGACAGACACTCCTTAAAATAAAGACAAGCAGAGAAATGGAAAGCAGGTCTCAAACAACAGAATGATTGATGGAGGTACAAGGTCTCTCCTGGTCTCAGCTTCCAGCTTTATCTTCCTGTTAAAACAGTTCTTTCCTTTGGGACTACATTTCCTCAGCTGCTGAACTACCGTATTCCTACGCTCTGATCACTGTATCGTGCTGCAGCTGCAGGTCAGCTGAGTGAAAGAGCTGAACTTCACTGTGTTTTGACGGGAGATGAAAATATTCTACATGAAGCTCCCTCCCCCCAGGAGGGTCACTCAAGGACAAGACCACAGCATGAAACTAAAGAGCCAAAGAGAGAGAGCCAAACCTCAATGAGAGCGCACCCCCCCACCCCACGGAGAGAAAATAACCAGTCGCCAATCTGGATCTGCACTGGGGGGGTTGGCTGCAAACCCGAGGATGCAGCAACAGGAGAGTATGACTCTGTGTGTGTGTGTGTGTGTGTGTGTGTGTGTGTGTGTGTGTGTGTGTGTGTGTGTGGTGGTTTCAGCTCACGCAGCCTGAGTCAGTGAGTCAACACTCGCAGCCTGTCATCAACAAATTGTCACAAACAACAACAGCAGTAAACAAGACTCAGTTTGGTGTTTTGAAGACCAAAGGTCAAAGGTCAGGGTTAAGACTCCACATCAACAACAACCATCTTTTTCCTCAACGTAGAAACACAAGTCTCCTGATAATTCTAACATTTATATCATCAGTCCGAATAATTCTGTCTCTGGTTTTCTCTGTAATTTTAATGTGACTAACTTTAAATATTGAATTTCAGCTGCTGTTTCTATAAAGAAATGTGTTCTCTGGTTGTAAACTTGAACTGAATTCATTTATTCCTCAGATATTTTTTATTTGAAATGAATTCTAGTGTTGAGGTCAAAAGATTTGAGTTTCTGTGATTTTATGTTGAAAGAGTAAAATTTGTAATTTTGTGTTCAAGACAGTCAAAACATCTGGGGAATAAAGTGTTGTGTGTTGGAGAAGATTCAACATTTATGAACTAGTTGAATTTATCTTTGACTTCTTACCAAAGAGACAAATTAACATACAAAATTCAACCCAGAGTTTCACGTCCATCCAATCAAAATTAAGGGACTTTTACTTTGTGAACCTTGAGCACCTGAAATAACTTCCTCCACTACAACAATACTTCACTTTCACCACGATGTTGATGTTTGGCTTTAAAAGGAAACTACAGAAACTTGTGTGAATGCTGCAGTAACTGACTCACTCACAGTAACAGTGAAAATCTTTCTGTTTAACAGGAACAACTGCAGAAAATTGCACCACTTTGATAACCACAGATTGGAGGGAAAGTTAATTTAATCTCTCCAATAACATGATTACACTCATTAGAAGCACATTTCATTTTCCATGTTATCACCAAAGCCTTTTTCATAGCGTTCCTCAGCTGAGCCTTCAGGCCTGTTGGTGGAGAAGAGGTGTTGGTCAACATGGCTGCTGCTGTGTGGATATATGTGTGTTCAGGGTGATTGACAGGCCTCTCCTCTCAGCCTCCGGCTCTGACTCACTTTATCACTCCCTCCTTTGCAGTGAACCGCACAGTCCTCTAAGCTCCTGGCGCCTGCTGCCTATTTACCTACTAAAATGCACCTTAGCTCATTTCTGTGATGGCTGGAGCTGATGTGTCAGAAAAAAACACCTCAAGGTATCAAAGGCTCATCCAGCATATAATTACTCTCTGTCTCCTGCAGGGATGATCTGGTCTGAGATGCTGGAACCAGTTAAACAGTTGAATAAACAGGAACATTTTCCCTCCTGTATCAGGTCACGGAGACTTCATTTAATGAAGCATCACTCTGTTTGAATGCTAAATTAATCAGACAAGCTCACTTGACCTTTACAGAAAATGGCCAAAATCACAACCTCTGGATAAACAGAGAACAGTTAAAGTCAGCAAATTGCCTCAGTAATGTCTGTAAGCAATATGTAGCCCTACGCTACCATAAGCTAATATGGCTAATGTTAGCCAATCTTATGGCTAAAGTTAGATAACATCAGCTAACATTAACTACCATGACTTCTGTTAGGGTTAGGGTAACATCCATGTTTGTAGCTAGCTAATATCAGATAACATTAGCTAACTAAGGTCAGTTGCTTGTACTGGCTAAAATTAGCTAACATCAGCTATCATTAGCACAATATGTTAGCCACTGTTAACTAACATCTAGCTTCTTATCATACCTTAGCTGATGTCAGCTAACATCCAGTTGCTTATGTGAACTAAAGTCCCAAGTAGAGAAGAGTTAGCAAAACTGAAGCAAAATATATCTTTGTTTAGCTAACATCAGGTACCCTAATTTAATGTGGCTGCCATGCTGATCTCAGTCAGTTATAGTAGCTAATGTGAGCTAATATCCAGTTACTTGTGGTAGCTGATGTTAGCCAACAGACCCTTATGTTAGCTAATGTTAGCTAAAATACAGTCGTTTATAGTAGTTAATATTCACTGATGTTAGCTAATGTTAGGCAACAGTAACTTATGTCAGATAATGTCAGTTGGCATTCAGTTGCTTATGGCAACTTATGTTAGCTAATGGTAGCTAATGTTATCCAATTGTCGCATTATGTTAGCTAATGTTTGCTAACTCAGCTATCATGTTTGCACCTAAACCACCTGTTTAAAAGACTGTGACAGTCTTTGAGCCCTGAAACATTCATGCTAAGGTAAGTTATTCCTCCGTTTTTTAAATGAATAAATGATCAATTAAGATAATTTATCCAGATAATTATTCTGTATGTATCAGAGTTAAAGACTCACTAGGAAACTGGTTCTTTCTTCTATTGTAGGCTTTATTTACTAGGGCAGTCTGAGATCCTTTAACTGATCTAGACAATAAATAACACACACACACACACACACACATACATACATACATAAATAGGCTATATAGCCATTATATATAACAGACTCACAGCTTGGAGGATTGTACATTACTGTAAATGACCAAAGCCAAGTGCAATGGTTTAGTCAGTGACTGTGTGCAGCATTTAAAATGGAGAAAAACAACTTTGCGCTGGGCTCCACCAAAATTTAAAAAACAGCTCTGTGCTTTTTTCTGTTTGCTTTTCCACAAGTTGTTCCCACATTCACATTCGCTGCCCTTCTGTGGCTTAGACTGGCTCTGCTACACACAATGTGCCAATATACAAGTAATATGGGAGCTCTGCACAAAAACACTACCCTGCTCTGTGGTGAGCGCCAGGCCCGGCACACCCTGTCCTCTTTTCACATCACAGACCCACAATCTCTCTGATGAGAGTCGTGGCAGACTGCAGGATAACAGCTCACCGTGTAAATGCATAAATGTCACGTCCTATCACATCTAATACCCATACTCCCCAGTGCAGGACACGCCCACCAGAGCTGATGTTACGTTTTAAATCTGCTCTGAGCCCAAAGAACCGTTTCCAGAGGTCAGGGACCGGTCTCCATTTTCTGTCTTTGTATAAACTCACTACATTTTCTGCCCCTCTATCTGTTCTCTACCTCAGTATCTGGAGAGTATTACTGTGTGTCGATATGTAAATCACCAGTAATGAGAGTTTTCAGTGAGACTTTATCCTGCAACAACATCTTCTTTTTTTCTCTTACTTCAGGAGTCATAGTGGAGAAGTATTTATCAGTTTATCAGGAATCAGTCTGAAACTCTAATCACATAAAAGATGGAGGCCAAAATCCTTTGAGAAATGTAGAAATGTAGGACTGGAACATTTAGTCCCTTAATCATCTATTATTAAACCAAACATTTGCTCCTTCCAGCCTCTCAAATGTCAGGATTTGCTGCATTTTCTATTTTATATCTTTGTAAACTGAATCTTTTGAGGTTGTAGACTATGGCTCAGACATAACACCCAACCGTGAGATGTCACAGTGACCTGTCACAACGTCTTTTTCTTTTTTTACATGTTATCGACCAAAAAGGGACAAGTCGTGTCCCACAGAGAGTCAACTGTCCACGTCAGTCCTCAAGTCCTGAAAGAGTTCATCCTCTCTACTGAAGGAATCAGTGAAATCAGCTGCTGCAGCCTTTGCTTGTAATGTGACCTGATCGCTCTGCATGGATCACTCACTGAGACTCACTGGTACTAAAAGCAGGTAGCTGTGTTTGGTGTTCCTCACCTTGCTTGGTGTGCTGTCAGCAGATAGAGAACTCCTCGGTGGGACTTGGTAGACCTCTTGTCCAGGAGGAACCTGGTACAGCCCCTGAGACCCTGATCCGGTCTTCTGCTGATAGCTCTGAGGAGGAGACTGGGCGGCGGCAGCGGCCGGCGACTGAGCGTCGAACATAGGTCCGATCAGCAGTTTGAGGCGGTTGCCAGGGGCAATGCCTTGGCGGCCGTGCAGGGAGCAGAGCCACCAGCCCTCCAGGCCTCCGGTGTTCTGCTCGATCACCGTCAGGATGTCTCCTTTACGGAAGGCCAGCTCCTCCGGAGACTCCGGCACGTTGTCGTACAAAGCTTTGGCCATCAGGTTCTGCAGAGAGAGAGCGAGGGGGCGGGGGATGGGAGTGTTATAATAACCGAATAAAAACAAACAACTTTTACTTTCTGTCGTATTGTTTTTCAGGTTGGAGTAAATCTTATGGAGGGAACAGGTTCATTTTATAAAATCTCTTGTTTGAGGGAGTTCAGGGTCTGAAGCTCATCCTCTGACCTGCTGACAGAAACATTTGCTCTTTTTAATTGTTTAATTCCTCAGTTAATTCACCTTATGAGAAAATGGGCCCCTGGACGTAGACAAGTAAAAGGCCCCCAGTTATTTTGTCAGTCTTTAACTGGTATGATGTATTAAATTACATTTTTTGTTCTATTTTATTTTATTTTTGATTTTACTGAATTGAATTCTTTGTAGTATGAAAAGTGTTTTAAATGTCTTAAATTGCTCCCCGTGCAAGTGTGGGTTCTCTCCGGGTTCTCCGGCTTCCTCCCACAGTCCAAAGACATGCAAAATGGGGACTAGGCTAATTGGATACTCTAAATTGACCATAGGTGTGGCTGTGAGTTTGAATGGTTGTCTGTCTCTGTGTTTGCCCTGCGATGGACTGGCGACCTGTCCAGGGTGTACCCCGCCTCTCGCCCGAAAAGATGCTGGGATAGGCTCCAGCCCCCCCGCGACCCTACTAGAGGATAAGCGGTAGAAAATGGATGGATGTCTTAAATTGAATTTGGGGGACACTGTAGAAACCCTGGAGTTAAACTGATACCATTTTCATGTCTTTACGCTGAAAATGAAGCTCAGCGATTAGCTTAGCTTATTTTAGCAGACTGGAAAAAGGAAGCAGGAGCTTGGCTTTATGCTTAGCTAAGCTAACTCCGCTGCTGCTGCAGGGCTCAGTTTTCTAAAGAGAGGCCGAGGGATAATGACTCCAACCACAGATTGTGGAGATAGAAAAGCCCTGGAGTGTGGCACTTGTGTGTCTGAGCAGGGCATTTAAGACTAATTGCCTCAGTAAATGCATCAGTCTTTTCCTGTTAGCCTTCAGTTAGTTAACTGAGCATGAATTCTCCTTTTCAGCAGCTTGATGCTCCCACAGCTTTAACTCCTGGGAGCAGTTCTGCACCCTCAGCCATGCATGCTCTATAAACACAATTAGGCAATAAGTGCCTTGCTCAAGGGCACCTTCAGACTGGGTGCTGCGACAGAGGAGAGTGTTTGTTGTTCAGTTTTCTCATCTTGTCTTTGTTTCATGTGAATGACCTTGTTTCATTTATTTCTGCAGCAGCAGCAGCCGAACGAGCCTCGTCAAGAAAAATCTGTTTGTTCAGTTACTGAGTCTGAATAAAAAAATCAAAAATGTTTTATAATGAAGCTACAGACACTGAACCAGTTAAACACTGATATGAAACACTAAGACATTGAAGTAAATATCCTCAGCTATTTATTAACTTAACTTCATTAATAATATGACTAGATTTATTATTATTACTATTTATTCTTTTGCCTTCTTCTATTTGTATTATTTATATTTTATCTTCGTTTGTGTTTAAGGTTTCGTGTTTAATTTAATTCCATAAGTAACTAAAGCAAATTTCACTCTTCATGGTCTTTACCATTGAACATTTCTTCTAAATAATAATAATAATAATAATAATAATAATAATAATAATAATAATGATAATAATAAAGAGATTGTTGTCCTGTCACTCATGTTCTGAGTTTCAGATGGAGTTTAAAACAGAAAACAGGATTTCAGCTTCACTGCAGCTGATTTTTCTCTTCATGTGATCCTGCAGCATCGTGACCCGGACTGAACTCTCATATCTGATGGAATGAGCTGAAGATCAAACTGGATTTTAATCAGGCGACACACAACATGCTCATGTTGATCAAACTGAAATCTTTCCTACAGACTGAGGATGATCAGAAACAAGGGCAGAAAAATGGCAAAGAGACATAAACGTAAACTGTAGTGTAGTAGTGAGGTGTGCATAGGTGCACAGGTGTGAATGAGCCTGATGACACTGTAAAATGTCTCCATCTCTCTCTGCTGTTAGAAAGAACTCAAAACAGCAGCTGCTACTAAAATATGTTTAAACTTGTATTAACTGAAAGGCTGGTTACTCTTCTTCTTATTATTTTTGCTGATTAAATTCATGTTTGGACTGATGGGGCAGATGTTCTGGACCATTACGTTTTTCTTTTTAGGGTTTTGGGATTAATGTCTCTTGCAGCTGAAGTTGTGTTGTGGACCTGCAGTGACTCGACTCTTCTCACAAGCTTCCCAAGCAGACTGGGGTTTCCCCATGTTCACCCATTTGTATGTTTTTACTTCTATTTCTGATTCTAGTGAAATAAATGAAATGAAATGTTAACACATACACAAAGGAACAGTCAGTTTCACTCCATGTTATTAGCAGTAACTCACTGTGGGAATCAGGAAGCCCACTTTGGTCTGAGGCGTTCGTGAACCTGGGCTGGCCTTCCTCTTTCTAACCGGCCTGAACTCAGACAGTTCCTATGTGAAACTCTCTGTTAGTAACATAGTTATCTCCCACTGCGGCCCCGCCCCCTGCCTATTGTTCCAGTGCACTGAGGCCATTAGCCAGAAAACCCCCGTCACACAATCACAACCCCCCCACCACCACCACCAACCAGCCAACGAGCTGCAACCAGTTTGATTGTGACCCTGGAGGTCAACGCCTCCAGAGGGCGTGAGCCTGGAGTTCACATGTTCAGAGCTGATTATTAAAGTTCGAATATATGAGGAAATACGTCAGCGAGATCAATATATTTTCAATCACAGCTGACACAATTAGTCAGTTAATCAATGAGTCCATTGTCAGAGAACAAGTCAATCTATTCATGTTTTCTGATCTCCCTGTGATATAAACTGAAAATCTTTAGAAGAATCAGAGAATATTTGATTCACTTCAAAGCAGCTGCTGGTTTTTCTTCTGTTGATGAATTAATTGAGTAATTATAGAATCAGATTAAACAGATTAGACATCAATAGTAAGGCAGACTGTAGCTGATGAGACTGAGTTTCAAACCAAAGAGAAAACTAAGAAAATGGATGACTGTCATGAACGCTGTTAAATCAGAACAGATCTGTTAATCTGAACTTCCTGGATGAGGCCTGTTGTCGTGGTTACCTGCTTCCTGCTTGAAGCTCAGGTGAAATTAAATCACCTGTCACTGCGACTCCTCCTCTGTCTCAATACACTGATCACATGAAGAAGGTCCAGAGAAGCAGCTGCTGATTTCAGCTTCGCTTCACTGAGACCAGAGAGAAGGTGAAGAGAAGCTGTGACCTCACATCCGTCCTCTGATGAACACCTGAACCTTCAACAAGCTTCACTGCAGAGACACTGCCTCCACTCTGAGTCCTGAGCTGGTTCATCACAGTAACAGCTGCAGAAGCTCAGACCAGAGAAACAGAAAACATCCAGAGACAAATGTTTCCGGGGGACAGTAGAAAGTGACGGACAGTAGTTCTTCCTGTTGTCGTGACTCATTTCTAAGGGTTTTCTTTCATAAATGTTGAACTTGTGTTGGAAAGATTTTTTATTCTTTTTGCATTTGTTTGACACAGTAAACTGAGCTTCAGGGCCACCGTACAAATGAGTCTCTGTTAATGTAGTGTATTAAAGTCTGTTGAGCAGGAAGTGAAACAGAGAAATGTGCAGTATGTCATTAATGTCCGTCTGTCAGTGACTCAACAGAAGGACCCCAGTCTGAGGTCCGTTTGTCCGAGCTGCAGTCCAAACTTCAAGATGATGTTCACTTTAAGATAACAGAAGAAAAACAGCTGTCACGTGTAAGAGACAGGAAATTGAAATATTCACAATTTTTACTTGAAATGTGACTGAAACAATAAATCTACTATCAGAAGAGATATTGATCATTTCTGTTGATCGATTAACTGATTCGTCTTCTAATGTTTCAGCTCTAAAGATGTGAAAGATGAAGTTTAAATCATTTTGATCTAAAACAGGAAGATATTTAACAAACAACCCTGACAACATCAGGTAACATCTGGCTTGGAGACACTCTCATGGCCTTGTATGTTTTTGTCATTAAAAGGTGTAAAGTTTAAACTGTTCAGATTCACACCTGGAGCCTGAAGCCCCAGCTGACTGCCCCCCCCCCCCCCCCCCCCCCCCCCCCCACTCTGAACCCCTCCCTATGACTCACACACCTCTACATCAACACTTTTTTCCAGCAATGTCTCGCCTGAACACAAACACACGTCCTCTCTGTGGAGAGCTGACCGCTCCAAAAATAAAAGGCACCTTACGTAACTTCTCCTGCTGAAAGCTCCACCTCTGCCCCCCCCTTCACAGCTCTCTGGGAGGTTCTGCCTCTGCCTCTGTTACACATCAATCTAATAATACTGAAGGCGGCTCACAAACACTCCCTGCTACTGCAGCCACGCAGCAGAAACCCCGTCTCCATGGCGACGGGATCCGTCCCGCTTTCAGAGACCAGGATGTTTTCAAACTGCTCCCAAAACAAAGTGGTACACTCCGACTGTGAGACCATCAGCCTCTGCGGCGGGCCGTACCACCGTCCCACGTGTCCCGGGGGGGTTCATACTCACTCCTCTGGCCTCGTTTCACAGGGTTAAATATAGAAAATAATTATAGTAATGACGATAATGAGGACCTGATGACTTCTACCCGTCGCTCCTCAGAGTGCGGCTGCAGGTGAGAGCCAGTTCACATAAATGGGCCGAGTGAGGGGTTCTGGAGAGAGGAGGCTCATGGGAAATGGCTCAGAGCTCAGAGTCCATGATGGTCATTTCTTCATCTGATTACACACCTGTGTATTAGCTACACAGAGAGACTTGTGTTTGTGGTCAAAGGTTCATGTCACAAGTTTAGAGATTTTATTTTACACACACACACAGCTGTTTCACAGTGATCGATATCTTACGTCAGCAGTAGATCAATAGAGTTGTAACTGTGTCCACTGACCAGTTATTTCAGATCACAGCATTGATCGTTAGTTTGTTCTTGTTTTGTGATGATTGTTTAAAGTCAAACACACAGGCTCCATTGATTCTGTATGACTAAATAAAACCTCAGTGTAAACACGACGGCCTCCACCTTCATCTCATCTGATTGACGAGCTACAGCAGCAGGATGGAAACTGACAGGAAGTCGACCGCACTACAACTGAACCACTGGTGTTCAAACGTCTCAGGATGTAGAGTCAGTGAATCTTACTAAACTAAAATAAAGATGGAAATCTGAGTTCCTTTTAATGGTGTTCCTCTATAACTGCTTCCTGCTAAGACTCATGTCAAGCGGATCAGTCAACTGTTGTTCCTTGTTCTATGATATCTTTGGATTTTAGACTGATGGTCAGACAACATTAGATTAATGAAGACGTTTTTAAACTGTGAGGGAGTTTTCAGAGGGAGAGAGGTGAGGTGAAGGGGCGGGTCAACGCAGATGATCTAAAAACAACAGGAAGTTAATTATTGTAGTTTGGCCCAGTTATCAACAGCAGCAGTTCAGGTAGACTGATTAAAACACTAAAACACTGAGTCTGACTGCAGCAGTTTGTGTCACAGACTTGAGAAACACAAACTTTTAGATTCACTGTGACTTTCAGAGGAGATCAATATCTCTGATGTAAATAAACTGTAATAAGAGATCGGAGTGAAAGATGCTGCAGATCTGAAAATCCTCAGGTGTTTCCTTCACTATCACAGTGAGTCTTTGACAGTCGGTTCACAGGAAAACAACAAACAGGAACTGCTGATTGTTGTCATGTGTGATCAATGTTCCTTAAAGGTTTGAAGAAGTTCTGTTCAGTGACTGTGTGTCATGATCCAGTATCCATCAGAACCTATTGTCATCTCTGTTCCTTTCCTTCCTGTCAGATACACAGTGTCTCTGACTTTTCTCTTTTGTTGAATCACTAAAGCTCGTCAACCTTTTTTACTTCTTAATAACATGAGTTTCCTCCTCCTTCAGCTCCTCCTCCAGCTCCGCCTCCTCATTCATCACAGCTTTTATTTTTTTACCGTCACATAAACTAGGATGTAACCTGACATGACGCCCTCCTCAGTTTCCCTCCACTCCTCAGCCTGCAGCACTTCCTGCCTCCAGGCTACGACAGACCTGGTCCCGGACTCCCTCGCTCCGGTCCTGAATCCAGCTACAGCCTATAATTAGACGTGAAGCCACACTGCACATATGAGTGTCTGAGAGCTGGGGAGGTTTATTGTGTAATGCTGCCTCTCATATTCTGCCAAGTCATTCTGTGTCAGTGTGAAGCAGCAGAAGAGACGTGTCCTTCAAACTCGTGTGTCCACGCTGAGTGTACATGAATCCCTGAGGGGCTGTGTTTAGCTGCTGACCTCTGACCTCTGACAGTTTACTGAACATAAAGGAGTCGAGAACCAATCAGAGACACAAAACGACGACGCGATGATGTTCATGGAGTCCGCCAAACAGACAGAGACCATGTGGATTATCTCCAAACACTGATGCCAAACGAGGGTACGTGAGCGCATCGTGGTAACCCCCCAGAGACGAGAGCTAATCCCTCCAAGGGCCAATAGCCAAGATGTGAAATATGTTTCATGATATCTGTGCGGGGCCACACTGAAAGGTTTTACATATAGAATAACTAATGAGGGGGAGATTCACTCCTCTGTCCCTCTGATTTCACGCTACGCAAGAAAGAGACCAACAACAGAGGCGGCCATCTTTGAAACATGAAGCTGTCTGACATGAAAGGGACGCCTCTGTTCATTAGAGGGAAACATTCATCATCTTTAACACTCTACCCACGATGCACTCTGCTTCCAGTTTTATATTGTGATGAAGGCTGCAGCTGACACGTATTCTCAATCAATTCATTAAGTGAGTTTTTTTTTTCATTAATCATTTGCTCTATAAAATGTCGGAAAAGTTTGAAAAATGCCCAAGAAAAGCTCCAGAACCCAGACAGAAATATATCAATGTTCGTTCCCTCCGATAAAACGTCCAGAACACAAAGATATTCAAGTTTCAATGTGTAAATCAGAGAAAAACTGATTATAGAGAGATCATCAGAAAGACCAGAATATTTGGAATTTTTGCTTCAAAACGACTTAAAGGATTCAATTAACTACAAAAAGCTTTAATGACAAAAAACATCTCAAATGACTTGAAACATCGACAGTAACTTCAGATTTTTGTACCTTTCTATTTGTTTTGTCTCATTTATCAGAGAATTACTTCAGCCAGAGGTCAAACATGGAAATGTTTAAATGTACTGTTGCTGACTCTCTCTCTCTCTCTCTCTCTCTCATGAACACACAGTGTCTGCCCCCCCCCCCCCCCCCTACACCCACCGTTTTCAAATGTTAATGGCTGGCTCACGGTGCAAGGGGCGCAGCGGGTGGAGGGCTGGTTTTTTTTTTTGGGTGGGGGGGTTCACTATTCACTCTGGCTGGGGGAGAAGCTCTTCATGCTCACTGGGAATCTTTCACAGGAGTAAAAAAACTGAAGCAATGTTACAGGATGAAAACACCAGAGGAATAATAACAATACTAATAATATCAATAGAAATAATAATAATATTAACAATAATAACAACAATAATAATAAAGAGTCTGTGTTGGATTCAGTCTAAAATATTCAGATAGAAAACCACTGAATGCAAAAAAACTCTTCACTGTGTAAAAACTTGCAGAGGAAACAAGCCGAGGAGTTTTTCACCCCCCCCCACAACCAAACATGCTAACTGTGCCCCTCTGCAGACCCACTAACCATGTGAAGAGGCACCTTGAAAGAATCATGAGCATCTTCTGAACAACGATCATTAGACTGCTCTCATTCTCACGCCCCCCCCGCCCCCCCACAATACACCAAACTCTATTTGCCCTCTCGTTCCCCCACAACTTCCTCTCTCTTTCATTTTCTGCAGCTCTTTCAGCATCACAGACCCCCCCCCCCCCCCCTTCAGAACAATGTCTCCTCCAGCTCCCTTTGCTCTTGGACCAGAGCCTGGAACCTGAACCCATAAAAACACACACACACACACACACACACACACACACACACACACACACACACACACACACACACACAACTCCTCTCTGTGGTTGTGAAGCTATTTCTGCAGCAGTTACGTCAGACATGAAGGAATGACTGAAGTTTTTGGGAGAGAAAGAACGTTTTCCTCTGAAAAGTGTCACAACACTTTAAAGGAAAAGACTCGCCTTCAGAGTTACTGATAAATCCTCTGATATTACTTTATAAGGTATATTGATATCAGACTATAGATCACCTGATCAGTAACAAACTTCTGTAAAGAAAAACCCAAAGAATTTAAGTTTGTCAACAGCTGATTTAGCCCAGTTTGTTTTTTAAATTCAATTCTTCAACAAAACAAATCTAACAAGTCATTATATATAGGCACACATATATATATATATATATATATATATATATATATACATATATATATCAAGATTGTTGTTTATGGTAACTACAATCTTCTCCTCCTCAACTCAGACTAGTTCCAGGTCACATCTTGTTTATCCAGTCATAGAAAATATAAACCATTAGTGTGACTTTTGTCATAATTGTTGTGAAGACAACAATGGTTAAAAAGTGTTTTGTGAGGTCACACTGAACTTGACCTTTGACCTTTAACAACCAAAATCTAATCAGTTCATCCTTGAGCCCTGATGAATGTTTGTGCCAAATTTGAAGAAGTTCAGTCAAAGTGTTACTGAGATATCGTGTCCATGAGAATGAGATGGACGGACAACCTGAAAACAAAATGGCTGCCGCCGGGTGGAGGAATAAAAATAACAATCAGCTGCTATTTTCACTTTGGTTTTTTAAACTTATTTGCCTCAAACTTTAAGCTTTGTTCTTATTTGTTTTCAGACAGAGTCGGATGAGAAGATTGAACCACTCTCGTGTCTGTACGTTAAATATGAAGCTACAGCCAGCAGCTGGTTAGCTTAGCTTAGCATAAAGACTGGAAACAGAGGGGAACTGCTAACTTGGCTCTGTTTAGCCTCCCAGCACCCTTAAAGCTAAAAAATTAACATGTTACATCACATTTGTTTACTCCATAGAAAATCATATTTTCATTTATGCTACGCTAAAGCTAAATTAAGCTATGCTAACCAGCTGCTGACTGTAGCCTCATGTTTAATGAAGCAGTTTTTTACTGATTAAACAAACGAGATGTAAAAACATTAATGCGTGAGCTGGATTCTGTTACGTCTGGACAGAGGCAGGTCACCTGTTCATCAGTCCTCTCACCTGACTCTCACTGATATAATGTTCGCCATCTGCAATGTATGTCAACAGAGTGATCTTCCCTCCTCTCCACAGGGGACACACCTGTAAATCCCTCCTCCCTCCTCACAAACACAGGATCAGGAGGATGAGGACTTCCTCTTTGTCTCAAACCCCATCACCTCCTGAGTTCTAGTGTTCCTCTTGTGTCTTCTTCTTCATCTTCAATTTAAACTGTATTCCCTTCTTTCTTGTTTGTGATTATGGTGTGATTGAATATTGTTTATATTTGTTGTTCTATTTGTTAATTAATGAAGTAAGGCTAATTATTATTTGAAAAATTAATGATTTAAAGGCCAGATCTCCAGATCTTGGATTTGTTGTTTAGAACCATGAGAATCTGGAAATCATCATCCCTGTAAATCAACAGAAACACTGATTGAAATCTTCGTTTCCTGGTGGCTCCAGCTAGAACCTTAAGTACAGAACAAAACGTGTCTTCTAACCATTACGAGGCCTCGTTCACCGCCTGGTTTCCCAAGATTCTTTGCTCTCCCTGCCACCTCCCTTCTCCCTCCTGTGTTACATAATGCAGATCTGTTTATCAGGTTTCTTTTTTCTCCCTATCTCACCTGAACGTGTTGAAGACAAACACAGAGGTGTTCGACGTCAGAGAGGTCATCACTGAGCAGAGCGCCTCCTACAGATATCACCATGGATACGCTGTGTTGATCACATTAATAACAATAATCAATAACACCGATAAATACAATGATCATGGAGATCCATTCTCTGCCCCTGCTCTCTGGACCTGACCATGCTCTGGATCTGTTCCTGTTCTGGATCTGTTCCTGTTCTGGACCTGCCCATGCTCTGGACCTGCCCATGCTCTGGATCTGTTCCTGTTCTGGATCTGTTCCTGTTCTGGATCTGTTCCTGTTCTGGACCTGCCCATGCTCTGGACCTGACCATGCTCTGGATCTGTTCCTGTTCTGGATCTGTTCCTGTTCTGGATCTGTTCCTGTTCTGGACCTGCCCCTGCTCTGGATCTGTTCCTGCTCTGGATCTGTTCCTGTTCTGGATCTGTTCCTGTTCTGGATCTGTTCCTGTTCTGGACCTGCCCATGCTCTGGACCTGCCCCTGCTCTGGATCTGTTCCTGCTCTGGATCTGTTCCTGCTCTGGATCTGTTCCTGTTCTGGATCTGTTCCTGTTCTGGATCTGTTCCTGTTCTGGACCTGCCCCTGCTCTGGATCTGTTCCTGTTCTGGACCTGCCCCTGCTCTGGACCTGCCCCTGCTCTGGATCTGTTCCTGTTCTGGACCTGCCCCTGCTCTGGACCTGCCCCTGCTCTGGATCTGTTCCTGTTCTGGACCTGCCCCTGCTCTGGATCTGTTCCTGTTCTGGATCTGTTCCTGTTCTGGACCTGACCCTGCTCTGGATCTGTTACTGTTCTGGACCTGCCCCTGCTCTGGATCTGTTCCTGTTCTGGATCTGTTCCTGTTCTGGACCTGCCCCTGCTCTGGATCTGTTCCTGTTCTGGACCTGCCCATGTTCTGGACCTGCCCATGCTCTGGATCTGTTCCTGCTCTGGATCTGTTCCTGTTCTGGATCTGTTCCTGTTCTGGACCTGCCCCTGCTCTGGATCTGTTCCTGTTCTGGACCTGCCCCTGCTCTGGATCTGTTCCTGTTCTGGACCTGCCCCTGCTCTGGATCTGTTCCTGTTCTGGACCTGCCCCTGCTCTGGATCTGTTCCTGTTCTGGACCTGCCCCTGCTCTGGACCTGCCCCTGCTCTGGATCTGTTCCTGTTCTGGACCTGCCCCTGCTCTGGACCTGCCCCTGCTCTGGATCTGTTCCTGTTCTGGACCTGCCCCTGCTCTGGATCTGTTCCTGTTCTGGACCTGCCCCTGCTCTGGATCTGACCCTGCTCTGGATCTGTTCCTGTTCTGGACCTGCCCCTGCTCTGGACCTGCCCCTGCTCTGGACCTGCCCCTGCTCTGGACCTGCCCCTGTTCTGGACCTGCCCCTGCTCTGGACCTGCCCCTGCTCTGTGGACTGTGTATTTAAAGGACTATGAGTCAGTGAGGACCATGACCCGGACACACCCTCCAGTCTCAACCAGACCTGCTGCAGAGAGACAAGGTTAGGTTGGGGTTAAAACTCTTAAGATTGCTACGAGCGACTCTGGCAGATGGTGACCATGAATGTTAAAAACACTTTTCTTTATTTAAACCATTCATAAAAAGTTAAAAAAGTGTATATCCCCATTTAAAATATAGGAAATAAAAAAAAATAAGAGGATAAAAAGATTAAAATTTTACATAGACAAGGAAACAAGGAGAGGACCTAAGACACAGGAAGGCAGCGGGAGCTCAGTTTCTTTAAAAAAGTCTTCCGACTGTCATGGACTCTAACCCCACTGTTGAATTAAAAGGGTAAGGGACGTTAGCATGACATCCTCCTCAATAAGGGTTAGCCCTAACCCTAACCTCCAGAGAGGAAGACAGATCCAGATTACAATCGAGTCCAGAGTCTGAGCCACGGAGCAGAAAACAGCCAGTTAAAGTGAAAACCTGAATCGCCAAAAACACTTGGAAGAAAAGAGTTTCTGCTTCATCAATGTGGTGAAACAGGATTCAGACTGAAGAACAAGAAGCTGACGAATGAGAAGAATGAAAATAACCCAAATCATGTTAAAAAATCCTCCACAACAATCGACTCCACTGAGGTTAACGAGACACCAGATCAATCACATCCATCATCAGTTCAAAACGTTACCTCCAAATAAACAGTGACACAACAGAGCCACTGATTGGCTACTGGCTGAGGTGAAGACCAATCAGGGACCTCCATTAGTCCAATCAAGACCAGATCAATGAGTTCAGTGATATGATTCATTTATAAGTGACAGAGTCAAATGCCCCAGATACAAGTGGAAATATGACGATAAGTTTATATTATTATTAATTTAATTCTTTCATAAAGGAAACAACAGGTGACCAGAGCTGCAATAATCAATCAATAAGTTGATCAACAGAAGTATCGGTTGATAATCAATTTATTGTTTAGACACTTTTCTCTAATAAAGTGAATCTTTGTGTTTTGTTCTGTTGGTCAAACAAAATCAGACATTTTCAGATTTTCAGATCGATTAACAACTAATCCATCAATCAATGACTAAGAAACATATACTGGATTAATCAATAATTAAGTCTGAACATTTTGAAGTTCCAGGTTTAATTCCGCTTCAGAAAAACACAAAAACATTTTTAAGTATAAAAACAAAATATTTTCTGGTTCCAGCTTCAAAGTTCAGATTTCATGTTTTTGTCATGTGACAATGAGTTAAACATCTGACGTCACTCCTGCCTGTGGGAAACAGTAACAGAGATTTCATTATTATTTTATAGAGAAAATTACTTGATTTAAGGGGGGGGGGCAGTTTGGTAGCATTTTTCCTCTGTTTACGCCCCTGTGATTTAACACACACACACACACACACACACACACACACACACACACTTCAAACATCATCTCGAAACGTGACGGCATCTTTTCTCTTCCCGCCTCTGAAAACTGTCTCCTTTTTAAACCGGTTTAAATTAAACTGTTAAACCGTCCATTGAAATCAGGTAAAAACCGCCATAAACACAAAGAGGAGAAGTTTCAGCTCGTGTCATTCTTCCACGAGACATCTGAACACAAACTCTGACTCGACGCTTCACTTACTTTGTACTTCATGTCGCAGCTTTTCTCTGAGGCTCCGGTCAAAGTGACAAATATCCGTTTTATCGCAGCAAAGAGCGAAACATCTGAAGAGTAACTGGGGAACTGGTTCTGAGCGTTAACCAGCGTTAACCAGCGTTAACCAGCGTTAACCAGCCATCCAGACAAACAGAGGAACAGGCAGTAAGACACAGTCTGAATCACAACCGCTGCTCTCTGCTCTCCGCTCCTCACTGCTGCTCTCCACCGTCACCGTCTGCAACTCATTTACATACACCCTTTGATTGGTCTAAAGAAACCCCCTGTCCCCACCCACTCCTCCTTCACTCCCTCCCTCCTCTGTTGCAAAAGTGACGTCATTGCCTAGCTACAATAGTAGATGAAATCATGTGTATATATGTTTATATTCACATAAAATAAAGCAGTGATTCTGTCACTAACTGATACTGATGAGAGTTAGTATTCATTTATATCATAACTCACAATTACAAAGAGACAAAACAACCACAAAGAGACAAAACAACCACAAAGAGACAAAACAACCACAAAGACACAAAACAACCACAAAGACACAAAACAACCACAAAGAGAATAAACAACTACAAAGAGACAAAACAACCACAAAGAGACAAAACAACCACAAAGAGACAAAACAACCACAAACAGACAAAATAACCGCAAAGACACAAAACAACCACAAACAGACAAAATAACCGCAAAGACGAAAAACAACTACAAAGAGAATAAACAACTACAAAGAGACAAAACAACTACAAAGAGACAAAACAACCACAAACAGACAAAATAACCGCAAAGACACAAAACAACCACAAAGACACAAAACAACCACAAAGAGAATAAACAACTACAAAGAGACAAAACAACTACAAAGACACAAAACAACCACAAAGAGAATAAACAACTACAAAGAGACAAAACAACTACAAAGACACAAAACAACCACAAAGAGAATAAACAACCACAAACAGACAAAATAACCGCAAAGACACAAAACAACCACAAACAGACAAAATAACCGCAAAGACACAAAACAACCACAAACAGACAAAATAACCGCAAAGACACAAAACAACCACAAAGACACAAAACAACCACAAAGAGAATAAACAACTACAAAGAGAAAAAACAACTACAAAGAGACAAAACAACCACAAACAGACAAAACAACCACAAACAGACAAAATAACCGCAAAGACACAAAACAACCACAAAGAGACAAAACAACCACAAAGAGACAAAACAACCACAAAGAGACAAAACAACCACAAACAGACAAAATAACCGCAAAGACACAAAACAACCACAAAGACACAAAACAACCACAAAGAGACAAAACAACCACAAACAGACAAAATAACCGCAAAGACACAAAACAACCACAAAGACACAAAACAACTACAAAGAGACAAAACAACCACAAACAGACAAAATAACCGCAAAGACACAAAACAACCACAAAGACACAAAACAACCACAAAGAGACAAAACAACTACAAAGAGACAAAACAACCACACAGAGACACAAGATGGCCAACAACACACACAAAGCAACTCGGAAAAGATGCAAAACAACCACAAGACTCGACTGTTGAAGACACACAATGACTATAAAGTCTCCTCAGTCTGGGTGTCTTGCTGCAGTGTAAGAGGTGTGGATTATAATACGTCCTGTCAGCTAAGTCTTCAGGACAGATTGGAGGCTACAGTGAGTCGCTATCACAAAGAAGAGATGTGCTGACTAGCTGGTTAGCATGCTAACTTCAGTAATAGAGACAAGAGTTAACATTGGTGCTTGTTTCCACCTCTGGAGACAGATGTTGGTGAGTAAAGGAATGAACTTTGATGCTGAACCCACGTTTCTTCTAGACTGGTCAGTAAAAAGCTGTTAATGCTAACGTTAGCTATGTAGTGATAACAAAACTTACAAATAGCTCCTTTAATGCTTCAGATATTGTTTCACTTTTTAAAGGGTTTAAATAAAAACCCAAGTTGACAATTAAAGTCAAAAAAAGTTTTTAAGCTGAAATTCAAACATCTACCTCCTGCTAAGATATGGCTCTGCTAGCTTACCAGCTACCCACTAGTTAACCACTATCTAATGGTTAAGTCAAAGATCCCTTTAAAATATTTCATTATCCAACTGCTCACTATTTACAAAAACTTACATCTCACTACAAAGACATTAATGTTCTATATGATTATTTTCTCATCATGTTGGTCCCCCTGCGTGTTGTATACAGACATATTGTTGGTTTTGTGCTTTATATCTGATAGAGATGTCTCAATAAAGAAAATATATTTTGTAGATTATATCAAAAAAATAATGGGTTACTAGATGTACTTTAATATTTCTTTCTAAATGTGGTTTTCTCTGGTTACAGATCAGGAAGTTCTTGCTGCTTCATGTGATGGAGAAAAAAAAGTGTTGGTTGTTTTTCTGAGAATTTACAATGAGGTTGAAGGAAGTGAGATTATTAAATGTTTCTCTTGGTTCAGAAGAAAATTGAAACACAGCTTCTTTACCTGCCTCCTGTGACACATTCATCCTGCTCCTCTATGAATAAATAAACACTTAAAATAAGATAAAAGGCGCTTTCCTCCAGCCTCAGTTAGAACCTCATTCAGGATTGACTCTGGTTCAGACCTTGGGTGAAAAGATGCCGGTAAGGAGGAAAGCATTGTATTTTAAAAGACTAAAATAGTGACACAGATTCTCCTTAGACTGAAATTTAATGAATGATGAAAAGAAGTCAAATAAAACAGTTGAAGTTCGTCAGAAGAGAAGTTTAACACTGAGCTGTAGCTGGTGGGTGGTGGTTAGTAGGTTAGGTGTTAGGTGGTGGTACTGTGTCAAACTACCTGATGTTCTGCTGAGCTGTTTAAACCACATTTCATTAGCTGATCATGCATTTAATAAATAATCTTTATCTGGACGTTGTCTCATAAAACTGTAGTAAAAGTATGAAGTTTAAATAAATGAAGGAGTCATTCCCACAGACCTAAAACATCCTGACTGTTGTCATTCACTCTGAGGCTGTGGTTTGTTCCACTGTTTATTTATCAGGAAGCCAAACACAGAACTAGCAGCATAAATGTAATGTTTGATCACCACTGACGCTCAGGAGAGAAGCTGAAAATAGTTCATAAAATCACATGTGAACGTTCCCCAAGAAAACATTATGATTTATAATAAAATCATGTGACTCTTATATTCTTTCCTAAAGACGTACAGATATTTTTAAAGGTTATTTTTAGTGCTCACCCTGACATGAAGTGAAGACAGAGCAGATGATAGATGAGATGTCACGTCCGTACTCAGTTCAGTTTCTGACTGAAGTGACAGAAACACCCACTGTCTTCCTCTCTCTGCAGCACCCGCCTCACACCTCTGCTGCTCACAGCTCGACTCAGATCTGTATCATCCGCACAGAGAAACAGTAGAAAGGAAGTTCTCGTCAGGCTGCTGTCTGTCATTTCTAAAAGTTTCCACTCACACAGACCTGATGTGGGCCTGATGTGGGCCTGATGTGGGCCTGATGAGGGCCTGATGAGGGCCTGATGTGGACCTGATGTGGGCCTGATGTGGGCCTGATGTGGGCCTGATGAGGGCCTGATGAGGGCCTGATGTGGACCTGATGAGGGCCTGACATGGACCTGATGTGGACTTGATGAGGGCCTGATGTGGACCTGATGTGGACTTGATGAGGGCCTGATGTGGGCCTGATGAGGGCCTGATGTGGGCTGATGTGGGCCTGATGAGGGCCTGATATGGGCCTGATGTGGACCTGATGTGGACCTGATGTGGGCCTGATGTGGGCCTGATGTGGGCCTGATGTGGGCCTGATGAGGGCCTGACATGGACCTGATGTGGACTTGATGAGGGCCTGATGTGGACCTGATGAGGGCCTGATGTGGACCTGATGTGTGTGGACCTGATACGGCCCTGATGTGGGCCTGATGTGGGCCTGATGTGGACCTGATGTGGGCCTGATGTGGGCCTGATGAGGGCCTGATGTGGGCCTGATGAGGGCCTGATGTGGGCCTGATGACGGCCTGATGAGGGCCTGATGTGGATCTGATGAGGGCCTGATGAGGGCCTGATGTGGATCTGATGAGGGCCTGATGTGGATCTGATGAGGGCCTGATGTGGATCTGATGAGGGCCTGATGTGGACCTGATGTGGGCCTGATGTGGGCCTGATGTGGGCCTGATGAGGGCCTGATGAGGGCCTGATGTGGACCTGATGAGGGCCTGACATGGACCTGATGTGGACTTGATGAGGGCCTGATGTGGACCTGATGTGGACTTGATGAGGGCCTGATGTGGGCCTGATGAGGGCCTGATGTGGGCCTGATGAGGGCCTGATATGGGCCTGATGTGGACCGGATGTGGACCTGATGTGGGCCTGATGTGGGCCTGATGTGGGCCTGATGTGGGCCTGATGAGGGCCTGACATGGACCTGATGTGGACCTGATGAGGACCTGATGTGGACCTGATGAGGGCCTGATGTGGACCTGATGTGTGTGGACCTGATACGGCCCTGATGTGGGCCTGATGTGGGCCTGATGTGGACCTGATGTGGGCCTGATGTGGGCCTGATGAGGGCCTGATGTGGGCCTGATGACGGCCTGATGTGGGCCTGATGTGGACCTGATGTGGGCCTGATGTGGGCCTGATGTGGACCTGATGAAGGCCTGATGAGGGCCTGATGTGGATCTGATGAGGGCCTGACGTGGACCTGATGTGGAATTGATGAGGGCCTGATGTGGACCTGATGAGGGCCTGATGTGGGCCTGATGTGGACCTGATGTGGCCCTGATGTGGACCTGATGTGGACCTGACGTGGGCTTGATGTGGGCCTGATGTGGACTTGATGTGGACTTGATGAGGGCCTGATGTGGACCTGATGTGGGCCTGATGTGGGCCTGATGTGGGCCTGATGAGGGCCTGATGTGGATCTGATGAGGGCCTGATGTGGATCTGATGAGGGCCTGATGTGGGCCTGATGTGGGCCTGATGTGGGCCTAATGAGGGCCTGATGTGGGCCTGATGTGGGCCTGATGTGGACTTGATGAGGGCCTGATGTGGACTTGATGAGGGCCTGATGTGGACCTGACGTGGGCCTGATGTGGGCCTGATGTGGACCTGATGTGGCCCTGATGTGGACTTGATGAGGGCCTGATGTGGGCCTGATGTGGGCCTGATGTGGACTTGATGAGGGCCTGATGTGGACCTGATGTGGCCCTGATGTGGGCCTGCCAAACCAAAACTGATCTACCAGGTCCAATAGGCCTGAGAGGTTGCTGTTTTACAGTGATTGTTAATATTTATTAACTTCCTGTGGCCAAAACCAACAGTTCCATTCATAGAGAAACTTCCTGCACTGACAGAGAAAGTGAAATAGAGTTATTATTTTACATAACTTGTGCTGACAATCAACATTGACTTTTTATTGACATTTGTTCAACATGTCACTTTTTACACATTAAACAAATTTCTGTTCTTACATTTTCAGAGAATCTTTCACTTCTTTGTGAAGGTGCAGAAAGTTTTTCTATAAATGTGAACATGTCTTGTTTTAAAGTCGTCGATCTTGATCAGAGACACAAACAACACAACTTCCTCTCAGTGTGGGGGTCCCACATAGGAAGGGTGGGGGGGCTTTTCTGTTTGTGCCCAGGGACCCAATTTCTCCACGGGGCCTGTCTGTTACAGGGCTATTCTCTGTGATCCCGCCCTCCATCACAGCTGCTCTAAAGGGGCACAAACCTCCTGTAATGACCCCTCTCTGTGTTTGTGCTCTAATCTGTGTCAACGCTTATCTCCATCATGGAGGCCGATCGGCTCATTGTCGCAGTGAACAGTCATATCCTCAGATCAACGCCTCCTGCACTCAAAACACTCATTTGTGTAAAATACACCATGCCCAGCTGGGGAGCCCATTCTCTGGGACACAAGTGGGTATGGGGGGGGGGGCTATTCTTCTCTGTGTATGGCATGTGATTATGTTCATGTGAGCACCTGTTTCCTCTGACTAACACCATCATTTTCCATCTGTTTATATCAGGAAGAAAACAGCTTGAAATCAGCCAGAAAGGTTGTTAGTCCCTTTTCACAATGTTGGGCTGAACTGAATGAATCAGTCTCAGAGTCAAGGTGTCTGTTTCATCATGTTTCAGCTTCATGTTTCAGCTTCATGTTTCAGTTTCATCATGTTTCAGCTTCATGTTTCAGCTTCATGTTTCAGTTTCATCATGTTTCAGCTTCATGTTTCAGTTTCATCATGTTTCAGCTTCATGTTTCAGTTTCATCATGTTTCAGCTTCATGTTTCAGCTTCATGTTTCAGTTTCATGTTTCAGCTTCATGTTTCAGCTTCATGTTTCTGTTTCATGTTTCAGCTTCATGTTTCAGTTTCATCATGTTTCAGCTTCATGTTTCAGCTTCATGTTTCTGTTTCATCATGTTTCAGCTTCATGTTTCAGCTTCATGTTTCAGCTTCATGTTTCAGTTTCATCATGTTTCAGTTTCATCATGTTTCAGTTTCATCATGTTTCAGCTTCATGTTTCAGTTTCATGTTTCAGCTTCATGTTTCAGCTTCATGTTTCTGTTTCATCATGTTTCAGCTTCATGTTTCAGTTTCATCATGTTTCAGCTTCATGTTTCAGCTTCATGTTTCTGTTTCATGTTTCAGCTTCATGTTTCAGTTTCATGTTTCAGCTTCACATTTCAGCTTCATGTTTCAGCTTCATCATGTTTCAGCTTCATCATGTTTCAGCTCCTCAGATTTAGATTTAAAGATTCTCTTCAGTTCAGCCCAGAAGTCTGAATCTCAGCGGCCAGGGGAAGAGGAGTATTGGCATCCACCCCGGTCACCATGACAACTGCCACCCCGGTGCAGTGTTTGTGGTTTCATACACTGCACCCCCACGCCCCCCACCCCCCCAATCCTCCATACATTCTCCATTCCATGAGGAGAACACAGGGCTGTGTGGCCCATAGCAGGAGATTCAGAGGATGGACAGAAGCAGAAGGTGGAGGAGGAGGTGAAGCCTGACAACAGCTCCTCTGTACAGGCCCGGGGGTGGGGGGGTGGGGGGGTGGGGGGGTGGTCTGTCTGTGAAAGTCTGTCCTTCAAACTCTCGCAAACCAGCTCAGGCAGATTTATGGGACCCCCCACCCCCACCCCTGTTGTTGCCTAACTCCACAGCCTGCACACAGAGAGGTGAGCGCCCCCCCCCCCCCCCAGTGTCTCCCTTTCTGTGACCTCTAACCTTGTGGCCCAGCAGCAGCAGAGAGGAATTAAGAAAAAACACAGGACAGAGAAGAGTCTGACACACAGGGGGGCCGAGATTTACCTTAAACTCTGAAAAGTTTCTCATTAACTGTAGTCGGTGGTGGAGGACAGAAACATGGGCCCCGTCTTTTAAGACATCCATAGTCACACCTGCACAAAGAAGACTGAACACTGGTAGAACCAACACACTGATAGAACCAACACACTGATAGAACCAACACACTGGTTGAACACTGGTAGAACCAACACACTGATAGAAGAACCAACACACTGGTTGAACACTGGTAGAACCAACACACTGATAGAAGAACCAACACACTGATAGAACCAACACACTGGTAGAACCAACACACTGGTGGAACACTGGTAGAACCAACACACTGATAGAAGAACCAACACACTGGTAGAACCAACACACTGATAGAGCCAACACACTGGTGGAACACTGGTAGAACCAACACACTGGTAGAACCAACACACTGATAGAACCAACACACTGATAGAGCCAACACACTGGTGGAACACTGGTAGAACCAACACACTGATAGAAGAACCAACACACTGGTAGAACCAACACACTGATAGAACCAACACACTGGTGGAACACTGGTAGAACCAACACACTGATAGAAGAACCAACACACTGGTAGAACCAACACACTGATAGAACCAACACACTGGTGGAACACTGGTAGAACCAACACACTGGTAGAACCAACACACTGGTGGAACACTGGTAGAACCAACACACTGATAGAACCAACACACTGGTGGAACACTGGTAGAACCAACACACTGGTAGAACCAACACACTGATAGAACCAACACACTGATAGAGCCAACACACTGGTGGAACACTGGTAGAACCAACACACTGATAGAAGAACCAACACACTGGTAGAACCAACACACTGATAGAACCAACACACTGGTGGAACACTGGTAGAACCAACACACTGGTAGAACCAACACACTGGTGGAACACTGGTAGAACCAACACACTGGTAGAACCAACACACTGATAGAACCAACACACTGATAGAACCAACACACTGGTGGAACACTGGTAGAACCAACACACTGATAGAAGAACCAACACACTGGTAGAACCAACACACTGATAGAACCAACACACTGGTGGAACACTGGTAGAACCAACACAATGAACCCAAACGGAGGCTTTCCAAGTCTCTCTGGTGTAAAGTGCTCTCAGTCTTTGTGTACTGAGTTAAATGTTCTCAGTCACACAGCTCAATCATTACAGAAAATATCTTCTTTTATTTTATTTTAATTTTTCATGTTTTTTATTTGTATTTATTTACATTCATTCATTCATATTATTATTACAGTAGATGAATTCTCTTCTGCATCACTAACTGAATCCACCACAGATCAGAGGAAACAGTCACAGCTCTTTAGCTCTTTAGCTCTTTAGCTCTTTAGCTCTTTAGCTTTAACAACAACAGCTCCAGGCTCCAGTTTGACCAACCTCACCAACATGAAGGGTTTCATTTACGTCTGATTGTCACAGTTGTATTTCAGTGACCTGAATAGCTCCTTGTGCGCGGCTGAAGGCTTTGCTTTATTTGGCCCTCAGCTTGGCAGTGATATAAGTGATCTACTGAAAAACAAGGCCATAAAAGTCTGTATTAGACTGAGATTGTGCTGCAGTGTGAACGTGAATTACTCTTAACTGGACGCCAAGGCCATCTTTTAAAACCCACAGTTCAATGTTCACTCTGTTTTTCATCCCTCTCACTTGTTCATTCATTGTACATTGCCCGGGCACACCTTCCCCAGTGAGTAATTTGCCTCTGGATCGGTCTTGTATTCTGCTGCAGAGCCAACTGTTCATCATTCTGTCACCAGCTACTGCAGGATAATGCTTCAGTGTCAGGAACAGTTTTTAAAATTCAGACGACATACAGATCCCTGCATACAACAGACTGTACTAATGGAAACAAGAGGGGTGAAAAATCCCTGTTTTACACTTTCAATTCAAGGTCGTTGACGTCATACATGTGATATTGACACCAAATAGGCTCCGGTCTCACTCCCAATCATCCACTCCAGTGAACAATAAACCGGTTTATATGTCAATCCACAGACTTGAAGTCAGTGATCAGTATTTCTCAACCTGATCTTCAGCTCACATGAACCTTCCTCCTCCTAACATGAGTGTGATGACTGTGATAAGATGCCTTTCAGTAACAGGGATATTTATACCCCTGGGGTATGTGGAAAGACTGGGATGTAGCATTAGCTCAATACATTTCCAATCACAACATTGGGAGAGTAGAAACGAACAAAGACCAATAAGCAATGTGAATTACAATTAGTTCCTTAATACCCATCTGTGAGAGCAGATGGCTTAGAAAGCCAGAAGAGAAGTGGACACTGTTCGAATAATTACAAGTATCAGATAAATGGATGAAACAGTTTGCTGAAAAACAGATACAGCTAAACAGAAAATCAGCTACTTAGCAGAAACAGCTAAAATAGATAGTTAACAATATGGTTGAAATAGCCTGCTCAACAGTCAAAGCTAGCAATGGTAATGGATAATGGTTGAACTAGTTAACTTAAAAAAAGTTGTTCAATTAGTTAAGTTAGTTAGTTAATTAGTTAAAAGTAATGTTGAAATAGTAGCTAAAAATACGGATAAATGATGAAATAAAAATAATGTAAAATGGTGAAAATAAAATGCTAACAGTAGTGATGAAATTGATAAACAATGAAATATTTCAAGTAAACAGCTGAAATAGAAGATAGATAAAATATAAATGGTTAAAATAGTTAGCTAAAAGTACAGATAAACAATGAAATAAAAGTAATGTAAAACAGTTGAAATAGAATGCTAACAGTAATGGCGTGTTAGATAAACATTGAAATCGCTCAAAGTAAATGGCTGAAAGTTAAAAGTAAGAAACAGCTGTAACATTTATTGACAAACTGCTGTAGTTAGCTTACCCTGAAATAGTAAGCTAACTGAAATAGACAGCTAACATAATTGGTACACAGTTGGTAACATAGTTGGTGCTGGTGAAGGTGCTTGAGTCGATCTGTTGGGACTGCGGGGGTCAGACAGAAAACTGGTCCAGGACGGAGAGTGTGAGATGTGAGTGTGATGATGGCTGATAACGTGTTGACACTCACACTTGTGCTGAGATTCACCGCCTGGCTGGAAGTGTGATAAGACCTCCAGTTGGCAAGGTGACAGACAGCGTATTGACCCCCTCCACTCTCGTCTGATTGGAGAGCTGTGTGTGTGTGTGTGTGTGTGTGTGTGTTTACAGTATGTGATGTGTGCTGTGGATGGTTGAGCACACACAGCTTTAATCAGGCCACTAATCCCAGGGAGCTTTAAGCTGCAGCTTCTGGGG